>NW_019384854.1:407914-439577 GCF_000671375.1 Centruroides sculpturatus
GTTTTAAATTCGAATTTGTTATTGCGTATTGGTTCGATTATAGAACGATTGTAAACGTTTCAGAAAATTGATCAAATTGAAAATAGTTCGTTTGATTTTCGGCAATTCTCTTCAGCGGTAGGTGTTATATAACAATTACTATGGTTATTGAAATATTGGATGTAAATGGGGTTTGCTTGCAAAACCTCCGCTGACGAAGTCGCGGGTAACAGCTAGTGTTAATATATAGACGATTTCCTGAACTTATTTATTTAGTTATCTTTGAGAGCAATAATATAGCGTTTTTTTTTATCATTGTCCCAGACGTGAAGGAATATCGATACTTTTATAAAGGTAAGTTTAAATATAGTCAGATAATATACGTAAGAACTATTTGCTTACTATAAACATACACACAGGTGTAACTATAGAATTTGGCACTGCAGCCCTTCTTTAATTAAAACTCATAAATAGTTTTTGGTCATTCACAGTTATCATCACTAAATCCATCTGACAATTTCTGGTTAAAAATATTATTATGAGCAACACTAGTTATAAACCGATAAGTGTTTATAGTATAATGACTATATTATGTGAAACAGAATCCAATCCTATCTCAAATTCATTTATCGGTCGCTTTCAGATACTTCTATTTACTTGAATCTACTTCAAGGTTTGGAGTAACAACGAAATCTCTTCATCGCTGTGGTGTGGCGTAAATGCCATACAAACGAACATATTTTTTGTAGGTGCAACAGAACTAAATATTTATTTCAAATGACCTGCTGCAGCGCTGATTTCTTACACTTTAATATTAACGAATGAAGTAAGTCACAAATTTCAAGAAACAACTTATAGAAGTAAATCGTAAAAACATATTCCTGAGAAGATATTTATAATCTGTTTTACCTCGTACTTGTATTTTTAATTTGGANCATCCATTTTCTCGAGTGAGTAAATTCGGATATGTCGGATAAATATATTTTTGACGTTAGGTTAAAATTAATTCACGGCATCCGAACAAAATTTTCGTGTTTATTGTACTTAATGTTTGCACCACAAATAAAAATAAATCAGAGATTACTGTTAAAAATACTTTTAAAAACGAATAATTGATCAAATTTAAATGTATTACACATTTTTAACATAACTATTGTGTAATAAATACAGTAAAAACGTGGCTGGTCCCATTGTTTCTGGTAACAGAATTTTATTTCAAAAATGTGCTGATGGCTGAACAGCGCATTTCGTTACCTGTCATTACATTTATGAATTTCAAACGTTTAATGCTTTCCCTGCTGCTTCCTAATATCCAGTTATGCCTCACAGTATCTCATTTCAATTTCAATTTATTTTTAAGCTCGATAATATGTTAATTTGTTGCAGTGTAGCTTTGTAGTAAGCAAAAAATGGCGTAAAACGTGCAGGTAAAAGAAGGATAGTGAAATATGTTATCCAGCCGTTAGGCGACATAGTGTAGCAGCGATCTTTGTTTTGGCGATTTGTGGTATCAAGTTAGTTAGTGTGTAACTTTCCAGAGTCTGTTGTTTTCCTCTCGTATGGAAATTTAATTTCTCAAGTGGCGGAATGTGTAAAACCAAACAACACAGATAATTTGTCGTAGTGAGCCTCACCACATGGAGCTTTTTATCTTCACATCAGTACACAAATCAGCTTTCTAACACTCAGTAGAGTCGGTGTTTACGCTTTGAGGCCATTTTTTACTGTTGTAAGATACTTTACAGAAAAATATAGATATTAGAATTCGTCTGTATACGTCCAGATCAGAATTATAATTAATTCAACAATTAAATTTGTAAATGGAATTGTCTAAAATGTATATAAACTTTTATATTTAATAAAGTTTATTATGAAATTTAATTTTTAATTAAAAGTTCGATATTTATAAAAGTAAATATTAAATTTTCACAATTTTAGATTTGTTAAAACGTTTTCTCACCTTTGGAGCAAAATTATTCAGTGTACTGAATTCGTGAATAACCATGAAAATGCTTTGTCAGCGAGATTTAGTTGGTAGTAAGCAGGCAAATGTGTCGAATTAATATACGGTTCCATTAAACGGATTCCCTTATATTCACTGTCGCTTTGTCGTTTGATAGTCCAACAATAATCCTTCAGCGTGGCTGGTCCCATCGTTTCTGGTAACAGAATTTTATTTCAGAAATGTTCTGATGGCACCGTTTCGCCTTTTTATCGCTCGCTTAAATATTCAGGAAATGTGTCGAAAGATCGACTTTTGATGACTTGCGGCACCTATTTCTAAACTATTAAACTATTTTCTACAACATTAAACTATTATTATTAATGTTGTAAAAAATATTTAATATAACAGTTTATAACTCACTGCTGTTTCAACTATAAAATTCTTTAACTTAATTAATTCATTTTAAAGTAATTACTGTATTAGAATCGTTTAAATTTACAAATAATAAATTACTCAAAATTTTACGAATTTAGGTGTTTTTTTATTTTTAAAAGATAGGAATAAAAAAGTACGTACAGTAAAACTGCCGTTAAAGGACACCTCTACATTTTTACAATTTTCTCACCTACAAATAAGACACGTGTAAGTTGACAATGACCACTTAACGTCATACATATTAATATTCTCTATATCACTTCACGTAAGCCAAGATCAAGGAAATGTTAATGGAGAACACTTAAATAACCATGAAGTAGCCTTTAGATAGGTTTGTGGCAACTCGGTCGTGCCAGGAAATGAACTAGTAGATAATTTAGCAAAGAAAGCTGCTAAATCTTCTCTTGGTCAATGTACGAAAATCTAAGATTAGAGAATGGATCTGAGACATTACTCATGCAAAGTGGCAGGATGACTGGGAGAAGAGCCATACCGGAAGGATCACATTTGGTTTTATTCCAGACATCAAAGAACGTCTAAAGTGGAGGCTTTACAAGCTTTACAATTACCCAAACTCTGACAGTGCATGGTAACTTTCAGGTGTACCTCCACTGTTTTTAAATTAGAAACAACAACACATATCCATGAGACGGAATCACTCCCCAGGACATGTACACCTGATTTTTGACTGTATCAGTTTGACAGATAAAGACAAAACCTCATCGATGCGGTAATAACTCAGGGATTTAACTGGGCGTGACAGATATCAAACCTAGTGAAGGATGAAACCATTTTCAAGAAACTGCAACAATTTTTTCAAAAAGTGGAAGTCCTCACGAACTTTGACAGAAGATAACCACTGCCTTGTAACAGGTTTATACAAATCAAGAATATCCTGTAACAAACACATCTTTCCATCTACAAATTAACTTAATTTAAACCTATGTTCTTTGGCCAAGAGAGCCTTTGTAAATACTGTATATATGTCTGTTTGCCTATTGTACGGTACAACCTCATGTTCTGCGCGACTGCTTCATTGGGATGGGCAGCGACTGCTTCGTTGGGCCATCACTTCCGATATTAATGGTAGAGCATGGCCAGGAAGTCAAAGTATCACGGAAAAGCGTTGCGGTCGCCACTGACAGCGTGCAAACTGACAAAGATCTCATTTAGTAAAGGATGAACAATAATGTTAGTTGTCAAAATATGTATGATGAAATCGAAAAAAGATTTTTGTAAAAGTCCGGGTTCTCACAAAATTAAACTTGTTTTTTTACTTTCTTGGCTCTGTTATATATAACAGATTAAAAGTGTGGCGATCGGTAAAAAAATGATTCACCCAATATCTTTAAATTTTTGGGCTCGGGACCTTGAAACGTCGAGAAATACAAAACGACTGGGATTCTTTCTGTATGTATGGATGTTACTGTGTGTGAGGGGCACGAATTTGTTTACCCACTTTGAAGCTTAAGCACCTTTCGTCGAAAATTTTTGAAATTTGTGAATTAAGACATTATGTTCGCATTACCTGGAGTGCAAAAAGCCATAATCATTACTAATTCCTCTGAATTTTCAAAAATACGGATAACAGGATAACATTAGAATAAATGTATGATTCGACATTTTAAATATTTTATTTATTAGGAAAAAAAGCGTTATTTTAACTTAAAAAACTTAAGGTAATCCTGTTTCTAATGAATATTATTTTAATAAAATAATCCTTTCTGAAATATTTCAAACCGATTGTTTTACGTAACATGTGACGTAAAAATATGACGGGATCATAATACGTTACAATATATTCTAACAATAGGTAACGAATTGTTAAAATGTATTGTTGGCTTTTTGCATTGTAAGTGGCTATTGTAAGTGCATTGTTAACTCTTTGTCATTGTGTCCTGCATCTTTAAGGCCCGGTCAGACGAAGACAGGAGATCCGACGAAATGCGGAGAAGGCATCTTTAAGGCTAGCGCGGGTAAAGACAAAAGACGGTGAAGCATACAGGGCTCTCTCTGTCCCGTTTCTTCAACGCCCGCTCGAGTGAAGGGGCCGACCGAGGTTGGAGCGGGTTTTCTGTCTATCGCTGTATTAAATTCCGCGCAGGACGAGTATTTTTTTTTTTTTGGTTAATGAGGGTCGGTATGAGATTGAACTAAATTTTGTGGCCCTAACGTACGTTTTATTATGACCAGGTGTATTTATAGATTTTCTTTATTAGTAGTTGTTGTAATATTGCATCCCTTAGTTTAGATACTAATAATAAGATAAGTTTCGAATAGCGGAATTTTGAGTATTCAGAAGTAATTACAGTATAAATAATTTCATTGTGCGAGTTAGGAAGAACTCGACTCGACAAGTGATGTTGGTCACTTGTGGTGTAGAATTCTTTCCAACTCTCGGTGGAACTCTGAAGCAGCCACTTCTACGTGGTGAGTTCTGGGTTGTTGTTCTGGAAAGACGAACGGCAAGCGAAGAGCTGCTTGTTCCATTTTATCCATTCTGCCGCTGCTGGGCAGTTTTCTTGCGCTGGTTGTTGTTGAAAGCCCAAAGTGCTTTGGTGTTTCGTTGAAAAATTCGAGTACAAAATCCAATTTAAATTTATTATAAATTGCTGATAAGTAATTTGCAATTGTTTCTCCTGTGATTTATTAATTCTAAAATTGAAATATTTTGTTAAATACATTCTATTATATTAACTTAGGGTTTCGCGACAGGGTCGGTATTGACCCTTTAGGGGTCGATGAAAGTTTGCAGGAATGGCTAAAACTTTCGAAATATTTAAAATTTTACATATTTTTCTTGCTCTTAACTACTTTGTACTATACAATAAGCGCTCGTTGTTAATGAAAAAGTGTTAAAAATTTAATAATTCGATTTTTGTAGTCCCTTGACACGGAGGCCCAGGGCTTAAGCCCTATGAGCCCCTCTGTAGATCTGCTTGTGATAATAATTAGCAGTACTCACACTAATCACCATTGCACATTCTATGGAATAGTCATCAAAATTATCATACAACGTACATGTTTTTAGTATAACAAACAATGACCCATGCTATAGTTTGTTTTAATCTACTTAAATTTCTGTATATATCCAGTCTACCTTGATCTTGTTTATTAATATGACAGGTAAAAATAAATATATTTTGTTTCGACTTTGACTATGATTTCCTTTTTTGCTATTCAGAAACTACACAAGTATAATAAGTCCTAACGCGATGTTAAAAACGTGGTTCAATTAGACAGGATATATACAGAAATTTAAAAGAATAAGAACATAGAAGTAAAAAGAATTTTTATATTTTTAGATATAAAATGGCAAAAGGCTTGATTTTCAGGGTAAAGATGAATTTTATAAAAAATTGTAAATGTCAATAACGAGTAAAATCTTCATTAAGTCTGACCCTATTCGAGGTATGACCCACGATCCTTTCGACCTTTAAAAGTGTGGTCTATAGAGGGCAGATTTCAAATTAGGCAGCATCCAAACATAGTATCTCATTGCATGTGACAAGTGTAACAAATTAGCATCACAGTTGGCCAACAACACCCTTTGCCTTCAGAATTTTAGATGGAGACACGTTGAACAGTGCCCTGCAAGCTTATATCTCTGTATAATATAAGCGTTTCGAAGAAATGAAATATTTCTCGCTTGCAGCAGCAAAATAGCCATAGTAGTGAGTTTTGGTACTAGTTTTCTTACGCAAATGTCTTGTAAATGTTCTGAAATGTCTTATTACCAGTTATTATTGTATTTTGACAGCTGAATGTCTCTGTAAATAGAGTGGAATAGGAATACTTGATTTACTATTACCAAATATTTAGTTCCTATAAGTGTTCAGTTTAATGTTATTAATACATTCTGACAGAATATTTTATTCATTATGCTTTGATATGTGCAACATGTATCAATATCTTCGTGCACTACAACATGAAAAAATTCGGCTACATTACGTAGAAAAAACTTTTTAATAACTCTTTTTATCCTTGTAAATACTAAAAGGTTATTTTTAGAAAGCCCATTTTGGTTTCGGCCAGGCCCACACAAGGTCGGCTGGAAATTGAAGGTTTAAGCCCGAAATATCCAAATAAATCATTTTCTCTTACAATTCTTGGGGTGTTTCGGTCTGTTGGGAGCAAGTCGAGTTTGTACGTGTGAATATAATTTTCTATGCTATGTCTGTTGTTGACAGGTTTCATTAAAAATTTTTAAATATTTAACTGCAGTTGCCTTATTCGTATAACTCAATAATTACTCTTTAACACACGATAAATAATGGAAATATTTCTGTTGTGTTGTCTTCAGCGCCTCCTAACATGAGTGACGCTCTTTTTTCGTGAGTTCTTTGAACGGGTAAAATATTGCATAATCTAACAAATATAAAACTAAAATTGCTTGAAAAATATTTTATATTTTCAAAATTTTATTTGCGATAATCACATTTAAATATTCTTTCTTTTTCTGAATTTCATGTTATGAACGGTGTGAGATGTATTATATTTGTGATAGAAGGTGATGTTTCAGGATATTAGAAAAAAATATATTTTACAAATAAATGTATTGTATTTATATTATTCAGTATTTTTACTAAAATCGTATACTACATTTAATATCAGGTTGATAATTATCAGTTTATAATTCTAAAATAACACTTCTCTATTATGGAAATTTAATCTACCGAGTCAACAATGACAGAGAGAACTTGATACGTGTGTGGTGCTTTTATTTAGTAAGCGATAAGTAATTAAGCCGATAACAGAGTCCGTTTTATATGAAAAGCATACATTTACATTAAGTAAGACAATAGTCTTACTTAAATATATGCTTCTTTAAAATTTCCTTGGACTAGCACTACATATTTTGTAATTGTATAGTTATTCTGTCTTGTTTATTGTGTAATGTAATATTATCCTGTTAAATTCTTTTATCTCTTATAACCTTAATTTTATGTGTCACGTGACATTTCTATGTTAATATATAGACGATTTCCTGAACTTATTTATTTAGTTATTTTTGAGAGCAATAATATAGCGTTTTTTTTTTATCATTGTCCCAGACGTGAAAGAATATCGATACTTTTATAAAGGTAAGTTTAAATATAGTCAGATCATATACGTAAGAACTATTTGCTTACTATAAACATACACACAGGTGTAACTATAGAATTTGGCACTGCAGCCCTCCTTTAATTAAAACTCATAAATAGTTTTTGGTCATTCACAGTTATCATCACTAAATCCATCTGACAATTTCTGGTTAAAAATATTATTATGAGCAACACTAGTTATAAACCGATAAGTGTTTATAGTATAATGACTATATTATGTGAAACAGAATCCAATCCTATCTCAAATTCATTTATCGGTCGCTTTCAGATACTTCTATTTACTTGAATCTACTTCAAGGTTTGGAGTAACAACGAAATCTCTTCATCGCTGTGGTGTGGCGTAAATGCCATACAAACGAACATATTTTTTGTAGGTGCAACAGAACTAAATATTTATTTCAAATGACCTGCTGCAGCGCTGATTTCTTACACTTTAATATTAACGAATGAAGTAAGTCACAAATTTCAAGAAACAACTTATAGAAGTAAATCGTAAAAATATATTCCTAAGAAGATATTTATAATCTGTTTTACCTCGTACTTGTATTTTTAATCTGGAGGGAACCCTGACATATGGAGATATGCAGCACTGTCCACTGTCTGAAATTGTCCAGGTGGACATACATTGCATTCTTTATGCAGCGCCACTCGATTGCTGGAGACAGAATCTCCAACGCCACAGTACTGACTTCAACGAAAAATCAGAAAACATCGCGCAATACCCTACTGACTTTGCATTGGTAATAAAAATATCTTAACCTTTATATTTTGTATTTTTTAGCTATTCGAAGAAATTGTCCCTAAGTAGCTTGTGAGTCACATCAAAACGCAAATCATTTTTTAAATACATGAATGTATTGATTAATTGGTATTAAATAGTGCAACACCAAAGCGATCTTCAAATCGGGAAATTGACGAGTGGGTATTTAGGGAGAACTTGTTTGTATACCAGTGTTATCGCCGCGAAGGAAAAGCAATGAAATTCACTAGCCAGCCCATGCCGACTACTAGTATTTAGGGATTAAATCCGGATTCGATTTAGCCACTGTCCACATGGGTGTCGAATTCTAGGTAGAAAGTCATTTGCAACTGACTCGACTGTCTGTTCCTTTAGAAACAGTACAACTCAGTCGTCTGAATGGCTTTCAATGTGTGAGAGAAACAACAAATGTCTATGAAATTATTTCTAAAAAGCTTCACCATGTTACCACAGCAAGCAGTCAGGAAAACGTCGAAGCACCAAAATTATCTTTGGCAGAGAGAAACTCCGAAGTAATTTGGACTTTCATTTCGTTTGCCATAATTTTTACTTGGCGCAATAACTTTTTACATCTCGTATGTTTTTTTAGATATCAATTGTTTTTTGAGTAATTTGGCAAATTAATGTTTTCACTGCCCTTCTATTGGCTACAGGTTATCTATGACCATTTATTATTGCTTCTATACCATTATTTGGTCTTAAAACAAGTCAATAGGTGAACAATAAAATAATGAAAGGAAAATCAGGATCTAACTGAAAAAAACTAAAAGAAAAAGAGAAAACCAATTTAATGTGATATATCAGGATGGGGTAAATGTTTAAGAATAGAAATTTTTCACGCTAGCTTTTGTATAGCAAACATTAATGCTATTAGATATTGGTGATTAATTCCGAAGAGTGATGAGATACGGGCAGTCACGTGTCAAATCTCCAGTGGGGTTGCACTTAACCCTGCATTAGTGCACTAAGTTTTTTTTCGACATTAGTGCAGTGGGGCGTTTNAACATATTATTACACACAATATTAGCTATTTTCTGAATGAACGATTTCAGTTACCGCACGTCGATGAATATGAATCTACTTCAAAATTATTATTAAAAAGAAAATCGGTTCATCGCCCCAGTGTTGTGTTAATGACATTCACACAAATATTTTTCTGTATTTGCTAGAGTATAAAATACTTGTTGCAGTAATGATTCTGATATTAGTTTTAAATGTTTTACTACTAAATAACGAAGTAAAGTCTATCAAAATATTAAAGAAGCAACTTATAAAATTAAATCAAATAAACATATTTGTAATAAGGTATTTAAAATGTATTTTTTTGAACTCGTGCATTTATTTGTGATTCAGACAACTTGAAGGAGATGTATTGAGTCAATCGAAAGTGTCGTTCCGGTCTTCTCAGTGGGGAGACACTTTAAAATATGATATCTAAAGTTAGTATGCAGTAATAGCACTTAAACACGGTCATTTGTATATGTTACTGATAAGTTTAGAGAAGAGGGCCACGCTTTTTCCTAAACCTTAGGGCCACGCTTTTTCCTAAACGCTTTTTCCTATAGTTCAATTCAACGCTTGTTCAATTGAAAATGACCAACAATAATTTAAATGTTATAAATATATTGATGACTACAAAACGGACTTTATGTGTTCAACACTACCGTCGACAAAAAGGTTGTTTTAGCCTATTAACATATCTTTTTACAGAATCGTAGCCTAAAAAAGGTTTTTGGTTGTCAGTGGTGACTGTGAAAAAGTTGACTGTAATGACGAAAAGTCTTTTTTGTATTCTTTAATACATGTTGACTACTTTAATTAATTCAGAAGTGTACTTATTAGTGTTGATTAGTACATGGTTTCATTTCTACTTTTTTGGCTCTGTTATATATATAGTGTATAACCAAGGAAAGTATGGCAATCAGTCAAAAACCGTCCTACATTTTTATATTTTTGGACTCAGTAGACCTTAAAACATCGTAAGATGCAAAAATAAAGTAAAGGGTAAACACACTCTCACGCACTCACTCACAATAACATCCATATATAAAAAAGTATATGTATGTTATTGTGAGTGAGTGCTTGAGTGTGTGTGGGTGAAAAGTATAATTTTGTACATTCAATTTAAAGCTTAATTACTACTGTGGTTTTTGGTCAAACATTCTGAAATTAGGTTTGTGTATTAGAGATAATAACTGCATTAAATTCTGGTAATTAAAGATCAACGGGTGGAAAGATAATTATTTTTTATATCCTGCGATGTAATTTGGAAAACAAGCTCATAGTAGCTGACACCATTAACGAAATTCTTGCACGTTGTGAACTAGTGAAAATAACTTTAATTATTGTATAAAGTTTAAAAAGTAAAAAAAATATGAAATATTCGCATAAGGTATAAAATGTTTGATAAATATATATATAACTTATAATGCTCAATGAAATTGGAAATGAAAATAAGTCGAATTTCGCTTCACTTTCAGAAGTTTATTTTACTGAAAGTCTCGTACTGAATCACCAGTGCAGGTAATATTTGCTTTTGGGTTTGTGTCATATCTACGCGTGAAATTACCAGCCTGATGACTAAACGACGTAAATTTCTTTTAGGTTTTGTCAAGCACATTTAATAAAGTTTAACATTCTTTTCACATCCCAAGTATGAAAAGCTTTTTAAGGTATGTTTTCATATTTTTGTAGTTTAGTAATCGAGTAAAAAGTTTAGTTTGCATTTACGTCACTAGTTTAAATTGTTAAGATAATTATAATTTAATAGAAATATTTGCTTTATTATTGAATTTAAACTGTGGTTTTTTTGTTTCCAAATTTCTTCATTTAAATGCTGACAAATAACAGAGTTGGATTAATGCTTTTTCTAAGTGCTGAATATTACTTCTGTGCTTCTGAAAAATATGAGAACACGACAAGTAGAGGTAAAAATAATGTTGAATGTCTTTCTAAGTGAGAAAGTCGCTAACTGATAAAACTTTGTATAATTTCAGTAATTGAACGCAGGACGATTGGAGGAAGGTTGGCAGAAAAAGGAGAATTTCCATTTCTGGTAAGTTTATAGGTATAAACATTTCAGCTCTTGCAACTGTACTTACAAGAAATGTTATTATAATTTAGGTAGCAATATATAAAAATAGAACATTTAGGGGTGCTTTTTCTTTAATCACAACAAGGACGTTAATAGGAGCAGCGCACATTGTAGAGGAGTATGTTTGTTTTAATTTTTATTAAAAATTTTTCGTTGGAATATTATTTGAAATGCGAATGAATATTTTTTCATAAATTTTGTTGTAAATTTTGATGTAAATGACAGACATGTATTGAATATATTTTAAAATTTAGTAATAAGTAAATTTTCAATTTTTTGTCTCTGAATATAAGTAACTTTATAAATAGGTTGCAATTTTTTTTTCTCTAACGTTCGTAAAATAGATCAGGGTAGAAAAAGCTAATCACAACGATAGGATAATGTGGCATATAAGCATAACAATAAATCCAACCTCGGATATCGAACGCCTCGCTTTTTTAAATATTCGGTTCACGAACAAAATTTATGACCCATTTAGGCTCGGTTGACGAACAAGCTACTCTGCAGATCGACAGATGATTATTAACTTTCTGTGTTAAAAAAACTCGAAGGCTCGACCAATCAGCGGTAGGACTACAGATTCAAAAGTTAGTGGGGCCGACGTAGCCTCGTATCATTAAATGTCACGATAGGAATCATCGATGAAATTTCTATTTAAATTAGATTTCTTGTCGCATGCGGAAGAAATACTGTTTTCGTTTTTCGGTGCGTGCCGCAGTCGAATCTATATTAAGCTAGGACACATGAGGCGATAATAATATTAAAAGTAAATGCGGTTAAATATGAAGTAACTATACAAAGGCCGCTCTTAACCTTTATAACAGCTAATCTGAGAGAAAGAGTTCACAAAACTCTAAAATACAAATACCTCTATGAGGATATGATAATATGCATTCGTTGAATGGGCCGTAGGACTCGTAGTCGGCGCAGGAACTGTAGTTGTGGCGATAAGTATGGAAGTTCGAAGTTGTTATCTGTCGTATGGCAATGTCCTTTCGGTCGCTACGTCCGGTGTATGGAGACAAGATGCAGACATTAATAAGTATAACTTCCTTTAATCGCCTTGAGCTTCCGGGAGCTCGAGCTTTTATAAGTTCTTCGTGGGCACGTGATCTACTTTTGTTGCCACTAACGGTGCATACCGATCAACAAGTGTCGACTTTCCCACCTAATTGTGAAAACAAACGGTGACCTCCGATATATTTTCACCAAGAGCGGGTTTTTCCCATCGGAGTTGTTTACAAATGTTTTTCCGACAACTACGTAAAAATCGCGGATCTCACAATAGTTTATGAACCAGATTAATATAGTAAGACGTTTCGAAAGCCAAACTCACTTAAAAAATTCACCATATCAAAGTAGAATTGAATTTTCCTATCATTCCGTTCATCTACACACTTACTTGGCTACAATAGATATTCCAACATACAAACAGGAACTCTGCCGTTTTTCTGACAAAGCTGTTATCAGAAGGAGCAAGTAGAAGATAAAAACAAAAAATGCGATTACAAACCGGAAAAGTAATGTAGTAATATTTTGCTTTATTCTATTGTTTCGCCTAATGATTATTTATTTAAATTTCGTTTTTATTCAGATACACAGTCAAAGATTATTACGGAAGAATAGGAAACGTTGACAAACAAGCGGGGAAGAGAGTGCTGTTTCGGAGAAGGATTATACACGGACGTTATGATTCAAAAACACTTCACAATGATATTGCACTTCTGATTCTCGCACGCAGTATTAACAATATATCTCCGATTGCTTTAGTTGGAAAAAACCTAAGATTTACTAAAGGTTCCGCCACGTTTGTTGGTTGGGGAAGAACTGGTATCAGTAAGTCTGTTATTTTTATGTAATATTCAAAGTCTTGTACGACAATAATAATAATATGAATGACATTTTATGTAATTTAGAAAAAGATGACAGAACAGACCTTCTTCGAGTAGCGAAAGTAAACTTTGTAGATCCAAAATACGTGGGTCGTAATTTCGACTACGAATTAACTTACAAAGAAATTACAACAATGTCATCTAGAGTAAAAGGCATGAAAGTAAAGCAGTTATTACTTTTCACATTATGGCTATAGTTAATGTTACTCTGTTATTTATAAAAGTTTTATTGTTACAGGGAGATTCTGGCTCACCACTGATCAAGAGAGATGCGTCAAAAAGACCAGTGCTTATTGGCATTTTGTCTAGCGGCGGAGATAATATTAGAGAACCAGATGTTTACATGTCAATCAGTTTTTACCATCATTTTATAAAAACTCACAGCGTTGGACGTCTCACATACCTAGACGTACAAAATTAAAATATGAAAATAGCATGGTAAATTTTTCATTTCAGAAAGTATTTATATAAAATATAATTGTATTCGCAAATAGCTCGTATTTCAACAATATTTAAGAGTGGATATATTTTATTTCCATGCCTGTATTACTTTAACAGCTTTTTGTATTAAATAATCTTATGTATTTATTTATTGTAAAAATTACATAATTAGATTTTCTTTAAATAAAAACTTAAAGATCCATGTAAAATTTTTAAAGTGTCACGAATTTACATTATGTATGTACAGTACTTACACTTCGAATCTCTGCACTATTTTACGCATTTATTACATTCGGTGCTGTTAAAATATAAGCAATTATTATAGCCGTGTTAGTATCAATTTCTGAGAAATTTGGCATGGATAGATCTATACGAGAATTAGTGGCATTAAATTCCGGTGTAAGGAACTCGAGGCTGTCAGGAAGTCGAGTGAATCACGTGTTATATTTGGAGTGAGGTCAGATTTAATAAAAGATTTACTCATTGTTTACACTTACAATATTTTTCTAACTTCATTTTTTTAAATTAAGCGTTGCTTGTCTTTTGTAATAATTAATAATATAAATTTTATAAATATACGTTTTTATTTATTTTTGATTTTATTCTGTCTGTTGAAGTAAAACACTATATGTCAATTTTCAACCTTCTTATTTTCGATCTGGTTGAAACTCATGATACTTAGCTGCTCCCGATGACAATACGTTTCTCTTTAGTTACACTTTCTATTATCATTATCAAATAAAAATTATAATATAACATTTAAACAATTTATAAACACGAGGGCTTCGGGTTTTTATTTTCTTTCTCATAATACCAAGAAAACTGTAAAAATGAAGTTAATTGATTACTTTTATTTTGAATAAAAGTGCATTTAAAAAGTTTTTATTTATTGATGCTTTATACTTCGAAATTAATTCATTTCAAACGGACGTTCGAACTGTGAGTTGTTCGAAAACCGAGTTAATTTTTATTATTATATTAATCCACTTTCTATTTTTACATTTCCATATACCAATACTCTATTTAGATAAACTTAAACAGTAATTACATATAATATTAAATAAAAATAACGTAATTAAATGTGTTAAATAATAAATTAAAACATTTATACAATAAATAAAATATGTAAATACCGTAAATAAATGAATATACTGTACCTTAGTGCGGATTTGTGATGTCTCGTTTCTATGGTCATTATACAGATAGTGTAAACACGACCAGTTAAGGCTGTGTTTGTTGTTGAAAATAGCTAATTTATAATAAGAAATCATTTACAAAAGTAAATCTTGCTGTAATATCTGAAAGTTTCTAAGAATCTGTATTTCTTGGGAAACATCAAGGATCACTTCTTCAACGTTTCTCGCGCGGGTTTGTACTTTCGTTCTCGGTTGCGATCTGTAACATCGCTAAAGCTTTTCCTCCTTCGCTGTTTTGGTTGTGTAGCCTCATCGCCTTGAGATAGAATAAGTTTAGTCGACTGTTTACATTTTGAGGTACGTGTATTGTTCTTATTTTGCTGATGTTCCTCACTGTTAAAGAAACGAAGAGTGAAATTAGAAATAAAATAATAGTAATGTAATTAGTATGAAAATTAAGATAAATAGCTATAAGTTAAATTATCAAATGTAGTAGAAAAGTTATTCAATTAAATAAAATAATAAGCCTAATAGTCCTAATATATTATAATAACATAGATCTGGTGACTTCATAAGTAAGGGGAAAAGTATTCCTAATTTAATAATACTGTACAAGGAAGCAAAGGTTGATAGATTTTGTCTATTTCAAATGAATGTGAGCATAAAAAATGACAAAAAGTATATTGTTACCTTTTGTGTATAACATATAGGCCATTAAAACGAATTGTCATACAGTTTTGTGTTATCAAATACGGTTTAAATTTTCTCTTTCACTATATTTTAAACTAGTGATCTCATTCCATCTTATTTGACCTACGACGAGTTCAACAACGTTGACATTACGATAAACAAACTGATAAATGTGCTATGTTATTCTTCGGGTCAGGCGAAAAGGCTTGTAACTACGACCCAAAACTGATACAAATCCACTTGCCTCCATTTGCGCTGTTCGCCGTAGTAGTAGTAGTAGTAGTAGTAGTAGTAGTAGTAGTAGTAGTAAGACAGGTATCACTCTTTGGTACGACCTGTGTTATGGAGAAAGGGGGAAGATGGGGAAGATAGGGTGGGGGTGAGAAAGAAAAGGGGATGAAAAGAAAAGGGTTGGGATCCATGGGCGTCCCGCGACGGTGTTTTATAAGGAATAATCAGCAGAAAAAACAATAACGATAACAAGAATGTTACAGAGGAATACAGGTTGGGAGTGCCACGTTACAGATCGCAAACAGCACTAACATGTGAACAGGTAATAACGTAAATACAGTGTGCAGATTAATAATGTTACAAGAAATTACATGTTGAGAGCTGTCTGACAAATCGTAGATAGTACAAACATAATAACAGATGACAAATGAATGTACAGTACAAAATGTAAATTTTTGAAAAGTTTAGGCACACTGAAATTTTCGTTAGGATTTTATTTCGGAAGATTTTAAATTAAATCTATCAAATTAAAAATTAAACTTTTAATGACAACGGAAATATTTATTGATTAGTAATTTTCTTAAATTGTCTCTAAAACAAGGAAGTTACCCAACAGTATGCTCAAAGTAATATATTGATTAAAACGTGGCATTCTTGTTATGTCTATAATTCTGTTATATAAGACACATTTAGAGTAGGATTCAATTAAGATAATTAAGATTCTTAGTGTTTAGAATAAATGGCATTCTCACATAGAGGATTGTATCATTATAAGATAATACCTATCGTATCAAACGTTTAAGTAGGTATAATTTTATACACGTTTATTTTCGAAACTCATTACACGAAGTATGCCATTAATAACTTAATACATTTAAAGTGTACTTTTTTAAACGGAAAATATGCGTGTTATTGAAGTTGAGTTTGAGTGGAGTAGAATAATGGGATAAGCAACACAACAACTCACTGTGATCTGCCAACAGGGAAATATCTCCCTGATTGTGACAAAGAGTTTCTATGCGATTTTGTCCGAATAATTACCTATAATCAACGGCCACCTTTGAACAATGGACAATTTTTATGTCTTCGTCAGAAACCGACGCTCAAAGGGTTAATTCTTTCAATTTGGAGCTGATATTGATTCTATTAGCGCCCACACGAAAGAAATATTGAACAAAGAAACACAATAAAATATTTATAATTTAAAATTATGAAAAACGCAAGTAATGAGATTAAAATACTTCTTTATTTCTTAAATGCAGCATCACAAATTCTCGGATTAAATATATTAGGATGTGACTATCGTAAGAATTCAAGGAAAATTCGATTTTTTCAATTTTATTCAAATTTTCTCGAATTTTTTCTTATCCTGAATACTGTGGCATTAGTTTCCACGATATTTTCCGATAAATTCGTATGCGGAGACTTGTTTAACTTATTCGTGGGTTTCAAATACATCATACAGTTATTTCTTATTGGCATGGTCGTATTCTGGACTTTTCAGTTCTCTTTTCTTAAACGAATTCGTTTACATCTTCCTAGTAGTAAATCTTGCTATGAAGTGGAGGAAAAGTTAATTAACTCCATAGAATTTCAATTTGCAGTTTTCTTCGCAGTCACTGCTTTATTACAAGTCATGGGTTACTTCATGCTTGACTTTTCTCAATATTTTGCCATGGAAAAGGCAACTGTAACAGAATTCCTTCTCTGTAATATCGATTGGGCATTATCATCATTTTTTTTTATTAGGACAAACTGTTTACATATTATTTTTTGTTTATAATTATTTACTCATCTTGTTTAATGGATTTAACACATTGTCGAGCAAACTGGATGTAGTTCCTCATAGAAGGATCATGATCAAAGATATAATCTTATACATAATCGAAGAACATACAGCATTAATGGAAGACGTTCGAAACGTCAATAACCAACTCGAAATGTATTTTCCTGCTGTTTACTGCAATAATTTATACGGGTTCAGTATCCTGGTAACCATTACTTTGTTTTATGATTTACCAGCGGAATTTAAACTGGGTGCATTTGTTGTTATCATATACGTAATTTTCGAATTTATAATAATTTCATTCGGATTATCCAGATTTGCATCCTCGATAAGATTTATTTAATACTTGTACCATCAAATTAATATATAATTTATAATGTGTATTATTCATTTCAGATTTACGGAAATTTCAACGAGATTAATATATTTTCCTCATGCAGATTTTTCCTCGTTTTTAAATTGAAGGTAAATTAAGTGTTTTATTTTTACGTTATTGATAAAGTTTATTCCAAAGTTATGCACTTTTTCGAACAGATGCTGAATTTTATGAAGAGATTCGGGAAAACACCCATTGGAATTTCTTTTGGTGGATTTTTTCGAGTCAAACGCAATTTTCCGATTAAAGTAAGTTTCGATTAAATTAAGCATTTTAATTTATTATTGTAGATTTTATTTTTATCGCTATTTTCTCTTTTAGATGCTGAGTAGTTTTTACTCTATTCTTTCTGCTCTTATCGAATTGGCAAAGAAGAACGAAAGTACGAAATGTACTTCATCACGTTTGTTGAATGCGAGTAATATTCAGAACACATCACTGTATTGAGAACTTTCAAAGTGAGTACATAAAATCAACGAAGATTCGTTGAATCGAGGAAACGATTTGCAGCTTATCGAGATATTGCTGATTTTTCTATAACTATACTTGTATACGTGAACGAATATAAAATATCTGTAATATTGAATAACTAGAAGCACTTCTTATACGTATAAACACAAAAAACAAAGTACACTTAATGAGTAATGTAGAAAATAAAGTTTAAACAATCTTATTTCTTTAATTTATCAATCGTTAATTCTAAAACATTCCACTAACGAAATACAGAAACACTGACCATACAACTTATCTGATATTTTTTGTATATAGAAAGAACAGCTGAGAATCTTCACGACACTAGTTCTATTCAACCTTTTATTGGAAACGTAGTTAAGTGGTACACAGGTAAGAAAAAAACGAAAAATATGTGGCAAGGTGTTTGTATAGGCGCAAACTCATTTTCTCATATATTAAAAAGCATCTTTCCTGAATTATTATTATTATTTAATTACAAAAATCTACTTAGTTAATTATGAATGATGAAGAGGTTTAACACACACCCAGCCTATTTAATTATCTTAACCAAAATGCATTTCGGTCTTTCTGGATCTTATCAATTGGATGACACAAAACACAGAATATATAGTGATAATTAAATAAGCTGGGTGTGTTATAAGTCACTTTCCAATGTTTAATTCTTTCATTCTGTCGGCTATTTGTGAAACCATTAATAATGCAATAATTAATGTACGCTCCTCGTAAGAAATTACATATATTTTAATGTCGAATGAGAACGTTTCTGGAATGACTTGGTTTAATGCCTTAAGGTTCATAAACCCGATAAAGCCAGCTTCTGACACCACAGCGGTATTTACCGGACTTACGTTGGAAAAAAAGGTTTAGACCTTTGCTCTCTAATCCCGGCTTCTCACAATGTAATTTCGATGAAGAGACAGAACATCATAGCTCTACTGGGCAGAAGTAAAGTTTGTGGATCCAAAAGGTGGTTGGGTAACTTACCCTTGTTATAAATACGGCCGTATTCTATTATTAAAGAATTCGAGACTACAGCATTGTAACATATTATTTTTTAATAATCATATATTATGTTATATTAAAATATCTAGCAAGGAGAGTTACGTCACTTTCCCCTGTGTTATGAGTGTTTTTTGGAAAAAGAATATAGTTGTGTGTGGCATCATCTGTTATAAAAAGTTTTTATAACAATATATCACATTTTTAATTACTATTAAACGGTAAAAAGCTTAATTTTTAGGGTAGGGGTGGGTTTTATAGAAAAAAATGTAAATGAAGATTTTATTCGTTATTAAGTTCTATCCCTTTTCGGAACACATCATCCCCTCTATCTTACCATCCTCTCGATCTTTCACCTCTAAAATTTAACAACGGCGATGCCCCTCATATACAAACCACCATTCCAAATTATGTTTTTTAATTTATACACATCCTGAGATATTAAGCGAAATAGATGCAAACATACACACACATCCACGAAATTTTTTTTTGTTTTATTTTTTATTTTTTGAATTCAGCAGGTCTCAAAACGTGGAGATATGTCAAATTTGTCTCTGTGAGTGTTTTGCAAGATTCCCAAACTTTCCCTTGTTGTGTACTGTACATTCAAGTTGAATTCAAAATGTAATTTTATGAAACGATGACGTCATTCATGTTTATATCAAAATATATTTTAAATTAACATCATATTACTGAATGCCGTTTAGTAGAATTGTTATAAAAAGTTTTAATGGCAGAAATTTCAGTTTTTGTGATTCTTAGTAACATTTTGAATAAAATTCATTTGTTTTCATGCAATTTTATTCTTATAAGCATGAAATTAAGCCGTGAAACCGAATTAGCCTAATGAGGAAACTTCCGTGAACTTTGACCTATCGATTCGGAAGTTTTGCCAGCACCTCACTGAGAACAAGAATAGCTTAGTTCAAAATTTTATCTATTTAAACCCGGTAGTTTTTTCTCTACGAGCGTCTGCATTGGTGGGTGAAGAAAATACAACGTTTTTTGGAGACTTCTGCACTCTTATTTCGGCAACCGGTTTATACAAAATCTTGAAATTTTACACACTACCTCAGAATAGAATTTTCCTTCGAATGAGACGAGATGTTCGAAAGTACTATAGGTGTTTGAAGAGCGGAGGCCCACCAGTGGCCGAGCGGTCTTCGTACCCTAACCACTGGGAGTTCGATCGTGGGTTCGCGCCTCGCTCGGACGGGCTAGCCACAGAGTTTTCCGGGTTTTCTCCACGTCTGTAACGCCTAAATAGGGGCCCGTTTCCCTTAAAAGACCGCCAGGAAGGCATCCCCTAGGCAGATCACCCGGGTGTTGCGTTGCCATAAATAAACAAACAGTTTGAAGAGCGGAAAAATCGGCTACTCTGATTCCTGTATATGTAGTCAGTCAGTGACTTTTTTACTCTTCGGTGAGTCATTACCGTGACTTCTGATATAAAGCACTAGATTTTTAGATCAAATTTTATCTGTTATTGTTAAATACAGAACGACTTCAATATATTTCATACTTAAGCGTTAACTACTATTTGCGACTTCTCTTATATAGCCTAATAACTAGTTGTTACCCGCAACTTCGCCCGCGTGGATTTTGCAAGCAAACACCATTTATATTCAGTATTTCAACAACCATAGTAATTGTTATATAACACCTACCACTAAAAATGAAACGAACTGTTTTCAACTTGATTAATTTTCCGGAACGTTTACTATTATTCTATAATCGAACCGATATGCAGTAACAAAATTCGAATTCAAAACGGTTCGAAAATTTGGTTAAAAAATCAAAATATATAAAAATATTTATAACAATGTCTGAAATGTTATCAATTTAATACACCTAAGTACTAAATGAACACTAAACGTAGTTGAAAACAAAAAATCCCATCTAAAATACAGCAGAAGCCTTTCTTCATGTTAAGCCTTAATGCTCTCCCTCTCCCCCTGCTAAGGAATTTCGAAAAATCCCTTCTTAGTGTGCGTTTTCATGACGTACCCTTTATACCAAATTTCACCTCTTTAGGTTCAGTGGTTTGCTCTGGGTGATGATGAATCAATCAATCAGTGAGGACAAGTAATTTTATATATTTAGATTATTCAGCAAACTACAGAGAAAGTATTGTAAAAGCTAAAGTTTATTTTCTGGTTTGAATTCTTTGTTTCTGGTTTGAATTCTTTGTTTCTGCTCATGCAGTGACCCATTACTCTGTAAGTCGATGTTATTATATTTTGAGGAACAGAATAGCCCGAGAGTAAAAGTTCGTCTTCACTGTCAAGTTTTAAACATTGATTTATTATCGATACTTTCATTTTCACTAATATCTACAAACTGACTCCAAAACTTCTATACATTTGGGGGTTTTTTAAATAAATCTTCTTCATATACGGGAGTCAGAGTTGCCGATATTCTGAGATCGATTTCTCCTCCTCCTAACGACTAAAGTAATTCCGAATATCAAGTTAGAAAATGGCAGTTTTGAAAAAGTTGGCAGTTAATATGGTACTCTCCGCTAAGGGTCTATATAGAAGAGTGTAAACTTGTCCCAGCGTGGGCTCATATAGTTAATCTATACCATTTCGGTTTATAATTTTTTTGGTTCTCTTATATTTGTGTTGTATGTATGATGAAAATAATTATATCTTCTTTCTTTTTCTGAGTTTCTGGTTGGTGGTTTTATGGAAAGACTAGTGCATCCCATTTTAGATGTTATAGGTAAATGTTTTTGGCCATACTATCGTGCCCAATGCTTAGAATGGTGCCTATCAAAGTGAGCGGTATTGCCCACTTTGAGATGTACTGTTCTAAACCAAACAGGTGTAGGCTGTGAAGGATCCAGCGAAGAAAATCAATTCACGACTATATAAATTTTCATGTATTTTACAATGGCTGGGTTGTTTTTTCCTGTGTCAATTTTCATTATAGTATTGTGAGTAAAACTGTATTCGTTTTCATTTAAACGAATGCAGAATCATGTGACCGAGAACTTATTTTTCGAGCTTATAGACTGTTTTTCTGTACTATAAAGTACTTATTTTAAGTTTTTAATAAGTTTAAAATTTACATAATTTCATAACACCTAGCGTTATGAAGCTTATGTAATAATTTTGAAATTTTACAGGTGTTATAAAGCTGAAAACAAATGTTTAATTAAAACACTTAACTGAAATATACTGAAGGAAATTAAAATTGCGCCTAAACTATATAATATAAAGTGAAATATCATTAAAAAACATAAATATTACAATTTAATTTAATTTTAATACGTAATATTAACGTAATAGGCAGTAGCCTTGTAACAGGCTACTGCCTATTACGTTAATAAACTTTCTATTCTATTCTATTCTATTCTAATTTTAAAATTAATATTTAATATACATCAGGAATTTGTCAATGTATTTTTGAAAGTCACTCTGATACAGCAATTACACCTGAAAACAAATTTATATTTGAAAATATTTTGATGAAGCTACGGTTTTAACCAAATTTTAGACTATATAAAAAAGGTAATAACCTTACATTAGACAATATCATTTGTATCATTCGAACTTTTTGTCAATTGGTGTCATCGGCAACACGAATACCCATTTCAAGCAAGGCTTTTGACAAATCAAACGATTCCAGTGTCGCCAATTAAACGATTTCTAAGCGACTAATCGTTTTATTTTATATTTTTAAAAAGTAATCGGAATCATCGTCATTATTACTTTTCTATATAGCTGTTATACACTATAGTCCTACAAAAATGAAAAAAATGATGATTAGTCAAAAAATGACTTCTTCAGATTTTTACTATTTTGGACTCGAGAATCTTTGAAACAAACAACCACCTAATTTTTCGCTAATTTGCTTCAGGGGGTCTTCGAGATTTGCAAAAACTCTAGGAAATGAAATACTTTCTCGCTTATGTTGTGTCTACTACTAACAGCAGAAAAATTTAACAATTAAATTATAGACTATTGAACACAAGATTGTGTTATTAATTAACACTTGGTGTTTTTCCTCTTTATTCAGTTGATACGGGTACTTTTACACGTTTCGGGCGCCTAGCCCCTCATCAGTCAACTAACAAGAAACAACAGATACAATATTGGATTATTACATTTTACAAAAAGTAAATTATACAAACTTAACCCAAACACACGTATATTTTTATAAAACGTACCATTAAACACGCAATATATGCAATGACACTTATACAGCACAAGTTATCCTTCCAGTTGGGAGAATGAGAAGTCGACTGCATCAACGTTATAAAATCTACGTACATCTAATTAAACAATAAAACACTATATAAATATACAAGCTTATACGGATATGAAACAAAAACGTACTAAGTTTGATCTAGTGCTGTTTTTTACTCTTAAGTAGACACAATACATCTTCCATCCTCTTATCAAAGTCGATGAGTATATTTGGCTGACTTCTTTCAATTTTTTCCTTTGGCACATTATACAATCAGATAAACTTCTCTTAACTTACTATAGCATATTAGCAGGCAATGACCATGAAAGACAGAATTTAATCTATGATATTTCATATCTGCAATATGTTCTTTTAATCTTGTATTTAGCTTACGTTTAGTTTCATCTATATAGATACTGGCATCTTTACAAGTACATGGGATCTCGTAGACTACATTCTTTGTTTCTTCTTTCGTCTCTTTATTTTGTTATGTACATTTTTTGTATTTTATTCTAGATTGAAGTTTTTCGTACTTTAAGTTTTACGTTTACTTTCCGCATTTCTTTATTAATTTCTTCACATAAGCCTTTTATATACGGAAAACTAATGTATTTCATATCTGGGCTTTCTTTCTTCTGATCATGTTTCTTGTCAGTTATTTTGTCATTTATTTTCTTTTCCCACCCTGCAAGAAACGGAATCACAATTTGTAAAAACGAGTCTCAGCTATAAGATAAAGAAATATATAACAAAAGAACAAATCAAAACTGTGATAAAAGATAGAAATTTAAAAATAAAATTAGTAAACTACAAAATTTTATAGTGGATAATAAAGTAGAGATAATTAAAGCCGATAAATCAAAACAGCTCATCATAGTAAATGCCGATTGAGTGAAATCTAAGAAATACGAACTAATAGAAAGTGAAAAATTCAGGCAACTCCCGATAGATCCTAAAGAAATTATATATAAAAAGTTGAAAAGCAGGATTACAAGATTACAAAAACTGAACAAACTAACTAATGCAGAAAAAGAATTTATTTTAAATGATAATAACGATCGCACACCAAAAAATCAACATTCAACTGAAAACCCATAAGCCTGGTGATAAAATAAGACCCATAATAGACTTTAAATACGCAGCGTTATACGAGGGCTGTTCGGAAAGTTCGCGGCCTTGCCTGTATGCGGCGCTGCGATCAATTTAATTTTTGGCGGGAATAATTCAGCCATCTTTGCTAAAGATACGATACCAATTTCCGCTTGATTTGTCAGAAAGTTTTGCCACGACAGCTTAGCAGATAGTCAGTGTGCACATGCTTTGTCAAAAATGGAGAAGACAGAGACTCGTGCGGTCATAAAATACCTGACGAAAAAAGGGTTGACCTCATCTCAAATCAAAGCTGATATGGATGAAGTTTTAGGAGAGTCTGCTGCTTCGTACACCACTGTGAAAAAATGGACAGCCCTTTTTAAATCTGGCAGAGAAAGTGTGGAAGATGACCCTCGCAGCGGACGGCCGTCAACTGCTGTCACTGAAGAAAACATCGACAAAGTTCACGATTTGGTATTAGCAGATCGCCGTTTGAAAACGCGTGAGATAGCTGAGACAACAGGCATCTCTGTCGACCGAGTGCACCACATCCTAACCGAAAATTTGGGTATGACGAAGGTCTCAGCAAGGTGGGTGCCGCATCTGCTGACCGCCGAGCAAAAACGTGTTCGCACTTTGATGTCAAAGGAGTGTTTCGATTTCTACCAGAAAAACCCACAGGATTTCTTGCGTCGGTTTGTGACTACTGACGAAACGTGGATCCATTACTACACTCCTGAAACAAAAGAACAGTCGAAGCAATGGAAACACCACAGTTCGCCACCACCAAAGAAGGCAAAGACAGTTCCATCAGCGGGTAAAGTGATTGTCTCGGTTTTTTGGGATGCTAAAGGCATCATCTTTATTGACTACCTAGAAAGAGGAAAGACCATTAATGCTGTCTATTACTGTGAACTTTTGGAAAAACTGAAGAAAGAAATCGAAGAAAAGAGGCCACACTTGGAAAAGAAAAAACTGTTCCACCACGATAATGCACCTGCACATTCCGCCAGAATCACTGAACAAAAGATAAACGAACTTGACTTCCAATTAGTTCCACATCCACCGTACTCACCTGATTTGGCCCCCAGTGACTTCCACCTTTTTCCAAACCTAAAAAAATTCTTGGCTGGAAAAAGATTCCACTCAAATGACGAAGTCATCTCTGAACTGAACGAGTATTTTGCACACCTTGACAAATCGACCTATTGTGATGGCATAAAAAAGCTAGAACATCGCTGGAATAAGTGCATTGCTAACAGAGGAGATTACATTGAAAAATTAAAAAGTTTTAACATTATTTTGTTTGTTTTTCTATGTGAGGCCGCGAACTTTCCGAACAGCCCTCGTATAACCTAGAAAAATTTTTTTAACAAAAACTTAAATCTAATCAAAATTCCAGATTCGCCATATCTAATACAGATGAGCTTCTACAAGATATTACAGATACAAAAATAGAAGAAAGTTTTAAAATTGCCAGTTTAGATATTATTAATATGTACTCCTCCTTGCCATGGGAAATAGTCGAAGAAAAACTAAAACAGATTAATATAGAACCAGAAATAATTGACCTAATACAGTTTTTTTATAAAAGTAATTATTTCGAAATTGATGGAAACTATTATACTCAAAATGAAGGTATCGGTATGGGATCTGTCATAGGACCCAAACTTGCTGAAATAGTAATGTTAGTAGATATAGACGAAAAAATTAACAAAATAATGTACAAGGAATAAAATTTTATAAACGATACGTTGATGACATTCTGATCATACACGACAATACGAAAATTACAATTAAACAGATAGAAGTATTTATAAATAATATACATAATGACCTTTTAAAACAGTAACAATTTCACAATTCTTGCGAATCTGAGAGTACTTTTCAGATTTTTCAAATATAATTGTGTAACATTTTAATGTAATTTAATCTAAAAGAAATTTAACTTGTTCTTTTGATACACGATAGTATTCTTTGTAAACTGAAGCTCGACTGGATCACTTCTGCTTGTCTACTACAAGAAAATTACATTCTCGTAAATTTGTCTAAAAGAAATACGTCACAAATAGTTTCATTCGTTCTACATAAATTATAAGCACGTGCGTTTGGAAAAACACAAAAACAACGTATAATGTTTCGCTTAACAAAATCATATTTTGATATTTTCAATTATATTTATTTTAATTTATTTATGTCAATGTCATATTTATGTAACTTTATTTTTAAAAAAAATGTGTAATTAGAAAAACAATTGAATTGAAACAATGATTCAAAATGAATATGAAGTAACAATGACTTTCATTTGTTACCATTGTTTTGTTGTGAAAAATTCATCTTTAGTTGTAATATCCACAGTGAGAATTTCTTATTTTGTGTGTTTTACTTTTAATATTTAAAGTTTAAAATACTTCATAACTAAAAGATAAGTATAAATCCAACTTTTCATCGTTGCAAGAGTTATTATTAATATAAAGTCTTTTTATTTTCAGCTTTCGAGTGGTGCAAAAGGTATGTGTCCATATAATTAACACATTACTGGTTGATTACTTATGATTTTACGTTTATTACAAGTATGAACTTAATCTAAAATATTTAAGTAACATCCTTCATCTTATTATTATTGCTCGGAGAAACGATTATTCGTACTTCTTCTGATTTAACTGCATCGAAGTGTATTAAATTCGCGACGTAACACGTACTACATGCAAACCAGGAGAAGCAAGAGTGTATAGTGTGTTGCTCGTCTGATGCGTCAATCAAATCTACAATAATAGTTTTCAACAAACTTTCAAATATATTAGCAATACTTTTGTTTTGGAAAAGGCACAATTCCAGTTTTTCGCGTAATGACGATTCTGCCTATTCATTACCGGGTTTCTGGACAAACAAATAACCCATGGAGGAAGGTGAGACCTTGACGATGGTTCCGTGGCTTCGAATGGAATATATTTTCTGTCACTAACTTCACCTGGTGGAAGGACAAAAATAATTCCAAAATATAAATTTCTTTTTCACATTTATTCTTACGGCTCACCAGTGGCCGAGTGAATAAAACAACCGAATGCTGGTATTTAGTTGTGAATTTGTGCCTGGTGAACCTGCTAGTCACATGGAATTTTCACACGTTAATAAAATTAAATATGAGACACACTCCCATAAAAGACCTCTTTCGACAGGTCGTGCTGCTATATATATGTATGTTTTTTATTTTATTTTTTAGTTTTTTCCATTTTTTTGGGCTCAGAGTAAGTCTATTTTAGCAAGCTCATTATAGGTTTGGTCAGACCACAATGGGACGACCGGAAGGAAAGAAACGGACCCGGCGTATTTAGACAGACAACTTCCAAAAAATTCCTGGGATTTTTCGATTTATCCGGAATAGATCTTGGGTTGCCAAGAGTGGTAGGACGGTGTATTAACTGCTGGACATCCGGCCGTCCGATGAGGTCTACTATCATGAATGAAAAGGGGTGTCTCGAGCAATACTTCTTACGATAAATTATGAAAATTAGGATTGAATTCAAATAGTGATCTTATACGTTGGTGAACTTTTACCGACCTCATTCCATCTTTCCAACAAAAAATATTTATCAGTTTGCTATGATTCAATTATTTTTTATTTCAGCAACCCGATTTCTGGTTTTGGTGGCACCTCTTAATTCCAGTAACGAAGAGAATATAGAATATAAAAGTTGACTACCTGTAAATAAAAACAAAACTGTAATCAATTAACGCAAAATATATTAAAATATTTTCAGAAAATAATAAAACAGTAAACTGTCAGCTTGAACTGAAGCTGAAGTTCGGCAGAAGATATCCTCTCTGTTGTATTAAAGTCACTGTATTACTGAAAGCATCAATAATAAAGTAATTTAAATATTTCTTACCGAAATTATTAATTCAATATTACAGTATCAATAATACAATATACATTAAAACTAGAAATATAACTTTTGGAATGAATGTAAATGAAACGTTAGAGAAGTTTCGGACGAAGTTCAAATGTTAAACTTGTACGGCAAGCAGAAGTACACGTGTAACGTTTGAACTCCAAGTAAAACACGTTGCATCACACGTTCAGGCACACTGACACATGGGATATTGTTGAAAAATGGCGGAAACATTTAACAACGATAAATGTTACTAGCGAAAGTAAATAAACGAATTAAACCATTTAAAGTATTTATAGGATGTTTAATTCATTGGCCAGATAGGAATTTTTCACAGCAAACAATGCCTAGTGTATTTAAAAACTGTCTTGGAGAAAATGTTGCCATAATAATAGATTGTTTCGAAATTTTTATTGATAGACCTTCATCATTAATCTCAAGAGCTCAGACTTGGTCACAATATAAACGTTACAACACCATAAAATTTTTAATAACACCTCAAGGAACAGTATCATTTATTTCGGAACCATGGGGAGGTAGAGTTAGTGACCAGTATATTTATACTGAGCATTCTGGCTTTTTAAATTATCTCAATCCCGGTAATGTTATTTTAGTTGACAGAGGGTTTAACTTAGCTGACAGTGTAGGTTTCTATTGTGCAAAGCTTCTACTTTCAGCATACACAAGAGGAAAGAAACATCTTTCAACTACAGATGTGATGCAGAGCAGAAAACTTTTACATGTAGGATACATGTAGAAAGAGTAATTAGCCGCATCCGAAATCAATATAGAATCTTGCAGCCTGCACTACCAATTGAACTGCTTATGTACACGAAATAATAGTGATAATAATAGATGATAATAGTACACATGATCTTTCTTTGGTATGAATTTACTCACTTTATTTAGAAAGTTTGGAGGAAAAGTTTTCTTCTATATTTTCATCTCTTTTACACCATGGGCACTTAATTTCCATCAAACCGTGCAGTTGCAGCACTCCCAAAAGAAAATTCTTTAGAATAATAAATATTTTTAATTAATGAAACTGGTGGAGTTTCTATGATATATTCGCTCTACACACACTTTTCATAACAGAAGCAGTTATTATATGTGATCTATGCACAAACCGCAGCTTGCTTATACTCTGTGCTTGTGTATTTTCTTTAATAAAATCAATTTCTTCATCTGTCATATGCAAAGTTTCAAACACTATCCTGCAGTAATTACCAGCTGATCCCAGGGTAAGGAAGCTTTTTTGGCATCGAATAGAGTTGTAAGTGGGTTCTTATGAAAAGATGAATTGACATGGTTTGTAAAAGAATTCTAATACCTGGCATCACTGACAAAATGGCAGCAGTTGAAATATGAATAGAAATTTTGTTCAAAAGCTATTCAAATTCTGTCTTACTAGGCTTGTTTATACAAGTATTCCATGTTTTATCACTTGACAAATGAGGTTTTTGTATATATATATTTTTTTCTTCAAGTTATTGCCGTTTGCTTGCAGTGGCAGCTGACGTAAAGTTTATTTTACGTAGTGGTTTGTAATTACAATCTTTACATGTGACACAATCCAATTATTTGGTCGATCAGTACATGTCTGGGAGCTCCTGATTTTAATTCCTTTTTCAATTGCAAAAAGAATAACACCAACATGCGAGCAGGAAAAAGATTGTCCAGCCATGCAATTGCAATGCCCAGTTATCACCTCTCATTTTTCTTAGCTAAAACCCACACTACTGAAGCTGGCTGCAGTAGATTTTGTGAGTGATTAACCTGTGTACAAAAACAATTTAGAAACTGTGCTATTTACTTCTATATATTTAAACAATAAATATTAATTAACACTTCTAGCCCACAACATAAATTAAGATTAAACTAGTTAGCCTAATAAACCCTCCAATTTATTATAGCCACATTTATCATATCAGAAACTGGCTGGAGCAAAATAGACTAAATTTTTACAAAAAATAGCCTTTAATTAACCACAACCAAATTTTCAGTAGAATGCATTTCAGCATCCCTGTATGGATGCATTAGGCTGATTTAGGGTCTTTGTGCCTGAAATATGTTGATCAGATGCTTAAAATGCATTCTACTAAAAATTTTATTGTGGTTAATTAAAGGCTATTTTTTGTAAAAATTTAGTCTATATTGCTTCAGTCAGTCCCTGATATGATAAATATGGCTATAATAAATTAGAGAGCTCATTAAGCTAATTAATTTGATCTTAATAACAGGTTGTCAGACAAGCACAACACAAAACCATGGTAACAAAAGAAAAAAATTGATGGTAATTATAAATAAAACTTAATCAACTTAAAATGAGACTAATTATAAAATTAAATTTATCTTTACATAACGCAGATTGTTATGAGAAATGGAAGGTTTCAAATGAAGATAAGTTAGGTACCTTTCCTACAAGCAAAATTAAATCATTACGAACGGCTCTTTATAAAATATCACGATAAATAAATACGATTGTCAAATAATTATGAGTATGAAGTGATTTATACGCCTTCATCTGGTCCAGTGTGACAGCGTTAGTTGTTAAAACCAAATAATTGACTATGTTTCCATGTTCTATAGTGGTTAAATCATTGGATGAAAAATCCGTTGATTTCATTTCGTATGGATCCCATCCAATAAAAGAAATTTTTTCTTTATATTCTATCAAATAATTATCTTTTAAATCGGCTGCATAGCCAGGTAAGATGCCTTTCTTCCACGTTGACATAATAAGCGAAGAAGCAAGGTAACATCAAATCAGCAACCAATATGGCGGACGATTGTTTTAGTGGGCGTGGCGATGACGTTTATCACGTGACTGCACCCCTCTATACGACATATATATATATATATATTTATTTATAGAACATTCTTCTGTGTTATAGGGGTGATGTATTTAATTTCTTTCTATGTTTAAAGTTTTCTGTAATAAATAAATTTACTTTAATTAGTAAATACAGTAGAGCGTCGTTTATCCGAAGGTCTGTTATCCGAAACGTCGGTTATCCGAAGGAATTCCAGTCGACAAATTTAAACTTTCGCCAGTGCTGTGGCGCTGTAATCTTTGGCTATGTCTTCGGCTACTCAAATATTTTACGTTTTTGATACTAAATTAACTTCTGAAGTATAATT
>NW_019384854.1:444206-452220 GCF_000671375.1 Centruroides sculpturatus
ATTTTTATATTTCGTAGCATCAGAAAATATTTACAAAATAGATTTTGGTTCTTCTGCATGTATATTCAGAACTCATAACATGTGAAGAAATACAGACATTTTCACCTGAAATTCCAGCAATATATCGTTTAAAATTCTATAATTACAAAGTGTACATTTTCTTTTTATTTTATTGTTGTTTTTTCGACCCCCGTTTAAAAAAAACTTTATGACTTCAGTTTAATCATGCAAATAAAACTGGTGCAACTCCTGATTGTTACTGCTATATATTTGGGTTGTTTAAAAGAATACCTTATTCAATTCTTTCGTTTATTATCATCATTTTTTAAGGTTTCATAACCATTGAAAGCTATTTTTCTTGAAAAACACAAACGAAATGATTTAGGAAGTTCTCAAATATAATTCAAAAGTAATTATGAACTTATTTACAATTATACAAATGTAATATCTCCTTCGCAATATTCTTTTATAAAATCAAGAAAAAAACTTGTCGAAACATAAACATTAACACCATCCGGTATCATCTGACCTGTACTTAACACTCCAATTTGAACCCGTTTTCCATCATCTTTCTCATATACAAGGGGACCACCAGAATCTCCCTAGAATAAAATAAAAAAAATTACATGTTTTAAAGTATGACTATATGATTTTAGTGTATAAGATACACAAGTTTGTACTCACTGGCATCATGGAAACACCAGCTTGTTGTGTAAGGACTACTGATCTGCACTCGTACAACGGATTATCTTTATAAATAGTGTCGGAAGCGTTCACTATACTAACTGAGGTCGCTTTTAGGAAACGTGTTGTGTCCTTCCGGTCTTCATAGACATGAAATTTACAATTAGCTTGCAGTTATTTTTATTTTTGTATATAATTTAATATCATCCACTTTCAAAAATACAATAATTTTAAATTAATGTATACTTTTTTTATTTTATCAGATTATATCAATATGTTTTTTTTTATTCTTTGTTTTTATCGTCACGACTACGTGCATAGATAGACACTGGGCATTTCTACATCATCTTTATTCGGAATATTAGCTTGTGTCAGTAAATGTAGGTGGCATATGAGTCGACCAAAATGGCTGCCATATAGCGTGCGTGGCAACATACGAGTGTTACATGTGTTTTGTCTTTATAATATGTTTTCTCTCTGTACTAAAAACGTTTTATCCTCATTTCTGTCCGACATTAATCCTAGTTGATTTCGTAGTCATTTAAGTCATGATGATTACACTTTGTGACATTTTAGAATATGTGGGTGATCAAAAAAGATGTCTTATAAGGAGAGGAAATGCTAAAATTAATAACTTCATATCTATACATTTATTAGCAACTAATTCACTTCAGTTTCACCAACACCTAATTTTGCTGAGCTTAAAATTCTTTTATTTTTACAAATGTTTTCAATCTATCTAATATATGCCATCGTCAGGTTTAATATTATAAATGTTCCAAAATGGAACGTTTATAATATTCTTTTTCTTATAAAAACTTGAGAATGGTCTATAAAAGAGCACCCAATATCTATAGCTTGCTACGAAACGATAAAAATAGCGTTAAAACGTAGGAGAAAGCTGGGGTATATAAAATGGAAATATATAATAGAAAAAGGAATGGGACTTAAAATCCCTTAAATCATGTTTCTTTCTAGTTAGCTTTGTTTTCAATGTTTTATTTGTTGAGTTTGATGAACCTTTAGACTTACATCCAAATTCACAGCAATACTTATTATTTACCGTTGTAGGGAAACACTTTGTAATTCTAACAGACCACAGAATTTATACCCATAGCAGCAGCCATTACATAGTTCGCGCTAATACCGCTAGGTGTCAGATCTATCGTTAGCACAAGCGAATACTATAAGCCGATACGCATTTCGGGCATAAACCCCTCATCTGTCGGCATGACTTCCGGGTTTTCTTGTAGGTAGTGTTGACACGTATACATTCCGTTTAAAATTACTTATTTACAGTTAAAATACCATTATAGTTTAAAATATATTTACAATTAAAAGTACTATTAAATACATTTTAATCTATGATCGTATTTTAACTGTAAATAAGTAATTTTAAACGGAATGTACACGTGTCAACACTACCTACAAGAAAACCCGGAAGTCATGCCGACAGATGAGGGGTTTATGCCCGAAATGCGTATCGGCTTATAGTATTCGCTTGTGCTAACGATAGATCTGACACCTAGCGGTATTAGCGCGAACTATGTAATGGCTGCTGCTATGGGTATAAATTCTGTGGTCTGTTAGAATTACAAAGTGTTTCCCTACAACGGTAAATAATAAGTATTGCTGTGAATTTGGATGTAAGTCTAAAGGTTCATCAAACTCAACAAATAAAACATTGAAAACAAAGCTAACTAGAAAGAAACATGATTTAAGGGATTTTAAGTCCCATTCCTTTTTCTATTATATATTTCCATTTTATATACCCCAGCTTTCTCCTACGTTTTAACGCTATTTTTATCGTTTCGTAGCAAGCTATAGATATTGGGTGCTCTTTTATAGACCATTCTCAAGTTTTTATAAGAAAAAGAATATTATAAACGTTCCATTTTGGAACATTTATAATATTAAACCTGACGATGGCATATATTAGATAGATTGAAAACATTTGTAAAAATAAAAGAATTTTAAGCTCAGCAAAATTAGGTGTTGGTGAAACTGAAGTGAATTAGTTGCTAATAAATGTATAGATATGAAGTTATTAATTTTAGCATTTCCTCTCCTTATAAGACATCTTTTTTGATCACCCACATATTCTAAAATGTCACAAAGTGTAATCATCATGACTTAAATGACTACGAAATCAACTAGGATTAATGTCGGACAGAAATGAGGATAAAACGTTTTTAGTACAGAGAGAAAACATATTATAAAGACAAAACACATGTAACACTCGTATGTTGCCACGCACGCTATATGGCAGCCATTTTGGTCGACTCATATGCCACCTACATTTACTGACACAAGCTAATATTCCGAATAAAGATGATGTAGAAATGCCCAGTGTCTATCTATGCACGTAGTCGTGACGATAAAAACAAAGAATAAAAAAAAACATATTGATATAATCTGATAAAATAAAAAAAGTATACATTAATTTAAAATTATTGTATTTTTGAAAGTGGATGATATTAAATTATATACAAAAATAAAAATAACTGCAAGCTAATTGTAAATTTCATGTCTATGAAGACCGGAAGGACACAACACGTTTCCTAAAAGCGACCTCAGTTAGTATAGTGAACGCTTCCGACACTATTTATAAAGATAATCCGTTGTACGAGTGCAGATCAGTAGTCCTTACACAACAAGCTGGTGTTTCCATGATGCCAGTGAGTACAAACTTGTGTATCTTATACACTAAAATCATATAGTCATACTTTAAAACATGTAATTTTTTTTATTTTATTCTAGGGAGATTCTGGTGGTCCCCTTGTATATGAGAAAGATGATGGAAAACGGGTTCAAATTGGAGTGTTAAGTACAGGTCAGATGATACCGGATGGTGTTAATNAAACATGTTAACATCTTGAATCATTATTTAAAATATGACAAAAATACTCGATCCGATGACTGTAACTAGTGAAGATGTTAGAACATATGTGGATTATTGTAGGATCCAGTAATAAAACAAACGATTGAACGTAAAGGAGAAAATATAATGACTTCCAAATATAAACTTCCAAAAACGAACAAATACTTCTTGGTTTTGATATTTATTGTTACCATATGAAAGTTTTACTTACTCCTTTAACAATATTATGAAAAGTAAAAGAAAAAATACAAAATGTATAATTTTAGTGAATAAATCAAATAATTTGGCAAGGTACTCTATACAGTTATGCATATATATAACAAAGCAATTTCTATAACGGATCATAACTGTTGACCAAGCAATAATTTTAAAACATTTTAAATTATATAGGCCTATTAATAGGCTTAATTAATTATATTATACTCAATTAACTAAATTATTATTGAATTGAACTGAAATTTTAGGAAGAATATTGCACTTTTTCCTAACCTTTATACATTCTTTGTAATTGTTCCTTTGTTAACTATCTTCATTGCACGTTCCAATTCATATTTTCGTACCTGAAAATTGTACTCAAATCAATTATTCATGCGGACACTTTCGGTTAACAAAATATGCCTGCCTGGACTTTTACTTAGCATACTCCACATTACCATTCGTGGAGGATTATCTCAGTCTGTCCGGAGCAAAACGCTATAAATAAGTTTAAATGGGTACATACATAATATTGTATTTTATCTATATTTGTTTTATTTTGTCGCTTAAGTTGTTATCATAAAATTTGGAAAACATGTAAAAAGTTGAGTGTTGCATCAGGTCCTTCGGTTCTGTAACAAATACAGAAATATGTTTTCGTTGATGCCATTTACATTACACCGCAGCTACGAAGTAAGTTTTTATCTTAATAAAATCCACCATTTTAAATTTTAAAAATGCTGACACACTATGTATGACATCCATTATCAAATATTCATGTTTTCTTAAAGTATTCCGTACCGTCGGCGATATGCTGACTACGACATATCTACAGTTATCCTTCTTTTTTGACACTAGTGATTCGTGCTTCCATACAAAAACTCTCTAGTGAGAATTTCTCGTTAATCCTGATGTTTTGGTCGTATATATTGTTTTGTTAAAAACTCGTTCTTGTCCTCATCTTTAGGGACATTTAAAACTATAACCCTTGGGTTACTTTTCCGTGTTTTGCTGATCTTTACTTTTTCATTTACGTTTGTAGGGTTTCTATTTCTTGTTTCAGATTAAGATAGATTCCCTTATGGCCTACGTTCCTGGAACCAAAGAAAATATGACATGGTAACTTCTTGTTGAAAGATTGTATAAAATACGCCGGATCTTGTGCATGACAGTGCTGTGAAAACTAAAGGGAGTTTAAAGATCGGAGTTTGAAAGTACAGTCGACCCCCCTATAATTACGATTCCTATAAAACTATGAAAAAATATACGTATTTTGGAAATGTTGAGTCGGATTAGTGTAGAATCGATTAATTTTATGGAAGAAAACCTTTCAATCAGCCGTAGTCCGTAAACTTGACACGTGTCGGGCTGTGATTGGAACGACTTGTAAGAAACCAGATACCTAATAAATTGGAACGTATCTATATCTTATAGGGGGGTCGACTGTATTGCAAACAAAGAACACTGCGACGGTGTTCGTTTGTTTACAATATGTTCTAGTTCTAAGCAGTTCTGCAGAGAATACCGAGTTAGCCTTTGGTACTTGATATGTTACCATACCGCCGTGAATGATTACAAAAGAACCAACATGATTATGAAGTTTGGATCCAACTGTACAAATAAAAGCGAAACTTTTATATTTACGTTCTATCTCTGCTCACTGTTGCATGTATTGTACTGTACATATAGTTAGCTTCTTTCTTCCGAACTCTCTTTCGTAAAACATTCGTAGATTTTACAAATGGAATCGTCAAACGTCTCGAACATAGCCAGCATTTAGTTGCTTTCATTGGAAACTAAATGCTGACTATTAATGAATTAATTCTTCCAACTCGATTTTTCATAGTTTCTTCCACTTCCTTTATCAAATTGTCCGCAACAGCCCAAGTATTTTTGTCACTTTCGAAATCCTATTCTAACACAAATCAATCCATATCACTCACAATGTCACAACTGTGAAATTCAAGTTACTGTTAACAACAAAACAGAAAAGTCGGTGTTATCTAAGCCAAATGGCCCAAAATTCGTGTTGACAGAGAAACGATCTACCGTCGAAAATAGAAAGCCAAAAACTTATTTTTTGTAATGGGCGATTGACTGGGTTGATTTTACCTTTATGCCTCTTTTATGTCTCGCATCTCAACTAGGACTATACAGTATTGGTTTATCTCCATGATAGTGTCTCGTGTCAGAGAAGAATGCGAACCTATTTATCGAAAATTTTCGTCTATTTTTTTGTGTTTTTAAAATACTGGTTATTAAATTTTCAATAATAAGCATTTACAAAATTTTACTACAGTTACTATCATAAAACTTATGTAATAAATTTGACGTAATAATTGTGTGATTACGTAGATGTATTAATGCCAACAGCAAATATTTAGAAAACTTAATATAAAAACTCTGCACAGCCGCGTAAATTGGGACAAAAATAAATGATTTAAGCAATAACATCGCTAAAAATAAAAATATTACAATTTACTTTAACTGTAAAGTGTTATTTAATTTAAACAGGAATTTTACAGATGATTTTCAAGTATTTTTTTTTACGATCATGTTTTTAAAACATTTTTGAAAGTCACTCTGATACAGGAAATAAATTCTAAAATACAATTTAAATCATGAAATATTTACTTAAAATTTTACTTTCAGCAAAATATTAGACTATATAAAAGTAATTCTAGTGTAATTTAAGATTATCATTCGTATTCTTCGTACATTTTGTCAGTTGGTGTCAACAGCAATATGAATACTCCTCTCAAGTAAGGCTTGTAGAAACATATTTATCTATTCATTAAGTCAGTATAAATTATTGAAATTACTTTACTTACATATATTTATTGTCAATTAACTTTTATAGAGTTTTAAATCAAACTTTGAAGATCTTCCTTATATTCTCTACGATTCTCTGTTGCAGTGCAAATGCAGAGGAAAATGAAAATAAACGGGGTGAGTTAACGATATTATTATTTGTTTAGAAATGTTAATTAATTCTGATGATTTCGTGGCATTTGTAGGAATTGTACGAAGGATGATTGGTGGTAAGGATGTTGAAATTAAGGATTATCCATTTATGGTGAACTAAATATTATTTATCTGATTTTATAACTTAGTTGTAGAAACCAAAATAAAGAATATTTTGTTTCTAGATTGCCCTGTTTTTAGAAGTAAATGATATAGATGTTGAAGATGAAGAAACTTTTCTTGCAAGTTACTCATTGATAACAACCAAAACTGCATTGGGTGCTGCTCACCCAATAGCAAAGTATGTATTTTCTAATTAATTACGATGAATGAAAATAATTTAAAATTTGTATAATATTTATAAAAGTAATAATGTAATTATTTATACTATAATATATTTCGGTATAATATTATTATATATTTAAATCAAGTTTTCATATATTTATATCTTATCTGTATATCATAGTAAGGAACCCGATGAAATATATGGGTCAATTGGTGACAAAGATAAATTCCTTGGACAGAAAGTGTATTTCAAAGAATTAATTCCACATCCGTACTATAAAGGCGCGCTATTCCTTTATGACATAGCACTTTTAATACTAGATAGCGCCGTTTCTTTATCGAGCGGTTCTCTTCCTCCGCATGTACAAACAATCGCTCTACCACGTACCAATAAAGAATACTATTCAGGAATGGCAACGATGGTTGGATGGGGAATCATTGGAGCAGGTTAGTACATATTAAATTTTGAGAAATATCTATAACAATTTTGAATTTTACTTTTAAAGCAAAATAACATTACTACTTTTCCCTGTTTTAAATGCCATGGAAAATATTATGAAGAAGTATACAAATGTCTTTTTAATAAAGTTTCAAGTGAAGACTATGAAGTTTTCGTGTATGAATCATACACCAAAACTGTCACAAAAATAAACAGTAAATAGACAGAAAATATAACAAAATGTTTTAGCCAATAAAATCACTGTATACTTGCACGTTTTCGATAATACTATACCTAATATTAATTGTTAAATATATTTTATATCTAGAAAACATTCATTTCTGTAATGACTTTCCATTATAACATACAGTGCAATATTAGGGGAGATCGGGGCAACTTCGGCATGCGGGGCAAGTTTGTCAAGCGCTTTTTTTAAAAAACAAATTAAAAGGAGACTTTGGTTATAGGTTAGGCAGTTGAGTTTTATTGGTGGCTTGTTGAGTGTAGTGTTTTTATTGTTCTCCAACAAGCGTAGTTGAATTATCAAGCAAATTTTCATTTTCGTT
>NW_019384854.1:453288-463548 GCF_000671375.1 Centruroides sculpturatus
GAGAAATCTAGGATATATAAAATGGAAATATATAATAGAAAAAAGAATGGGACTTAAAAACCCTTAAATCATGTTTCTTTCCAGTTAGCTTTGTTTTCTATGTTTTATTTGTTTATTTAATATACACACTTCTTTCAATTTATTTTAAAGTTAAATTATTTTTCTTTAATTTTAAATATGTAAAATATTCAAAAACAGTACATTCCATTTTGAAACATTTATAATATTAAACCTGATGATGGCCTATATTAGATAGGGTGAAAACATTTGTAAAAATAAAAGAATTTTAAGCTCAGCAAAATTAGGTGTTGGTGAAACTTTTAGTTGCTAAGAAGTGGATAGATATGAAGTTATGTTTTAGCATTTCCTCTCCTTATAAGACATCTTTTTCGATCACCCACATATTCTAAAATGTCACAAAATGTAATCATGATTTAAACAACTACGAAATCAACTAGGATTAATGTTGGACACAAATGCAAATAAAACATTTTGACTACAAAGAGAAAAGATATTAAAAAGACAACACACATGTAACTCTCAAATGTTGCCACGCACATCATACCCTTTGTGGCAGCCATTTTGGTCGACTCATATGCCACCTATATTTACTGACACAAGCGAATATTCCGAATAAAGATGATGTAGAAATGCCCAGTGTCTATCTATGCACGTAGTCGTGACGATAAAAACAAAGAATAAAAAAAAACATATTGATATAATCTGATAAAATAAAAAAAGTATACATTAATTTAAAATTATTGTATTTTTGAAAGTGGATGATATTAAATTATATACAAAAATAAAAATAACTGCAAGCTAATTGTAAATTTCATGTCTATGAAGACCGGAAGGACACAACACGTTTCCTAAAAGCGACCTCAATTAGTATAGTGAACGCTTCCGACACTATTTATAAAGATAATCCGTTGTACGAGTGCAGATCAGTAGTCCTTACACAACAAGCTGGTGTTTCCATGATGCCAGTGAGTACAAACTTGTGTATCTTATACACTAAAATCATATAGTCATACTTTAAAACATGTAATTTTTTTTATTTTATTCTAGGGAGATTCTGGTGGTCCCCTTGTATATGAGAAAGATGATGGAAAACGGGTTCAAATTGGAGTGTTAAGTACAGGTCAGATGATACCGGATGGTGTTAATGTTTATGTTTCGACAAGTTTTTTTCTTGATTTTATAAAAGAATATTGCGAAGGAGATATTACATTTGTATAATTGTAAATAAGTTCATAATTACTTTTGAATTATATTTGAGAACTTCCTAAATCATTTCGTTTGTGTTTTTCAAGAAAAATAGCTTTCAATGGTTATGAAACCTTAAAAAATGATGATAATAAACGAAAGAATTGAAGAAGGTGTTCTTTTAAACAACCCAAATATATAGCAGTAACAATCAGGAGTTGCACCAGTTTTATTTGCATGATTAAACTGAAGTCATAAAGTTTTTTTTTAAACGGGGGTCGAAAAAACAACAATAAAATAAAAAGAAAATGTACACTTTGTAATTATAGAATTTTAAACGATATATTGCTGGAATTTCAGGTGAAAATGTCTGTATTTCTTCACATGTTATGAGTTCTGAATATACATGCAGAAGAACCAAAATCTATTTTGTAAATATTTTCTGATGCTACGAAATATAAAAATTTTAGTAAATAAATGAATTGTGAATTGTTCATTCAAGATTCGTAGCTTGTCGTGAAATAATAGCAATTAAAATTTTTATCTGATTTTAAAATACTGTAGGGTAAACGTGCCTAATTCGTACTTCGCTTATATCTCGACTACGGTAATAGCTATTAGTGTCTCTAGTAGCATAAAAAGTAAATAACAATCGGTCATATTACCATCTGACAGACAACATGCTGTTATTCTGCTCTCGACAAGAATATTGAAAAAGAAAGTTCTTTCAACTTTTTCTGTAATATTTTTGCACATTTTGTAAGAAATTTCTTCAAATTGGATCGTGTGTAAGTTTTTTAACTATCTGTGATGTATTAGTGCGTATTTTTGTGATTTCATCTGAAGTGATGAAACACGCATATCCGTTATCAAATTTTTTGGCGACTAATGTAAAGTTTGTTCGACTCTTGCGCTTATTTCGTACTCGAGGCATGTTCTTATAACAACCTATCTACACAGCAATTTGGACGAATGCATATATACGAAACAACCGATGGAATTTATCAAAGAAGGAGACGAATCAAAAATATGCAAACTAAATCGCTCTATCTACGGCTTAAAACAGGCTGGAAGAGCATGGTTTAAGACGATTACCGATCACCTGTGTCAAAACGGTTTCGAACAATTAAAAGCACACCCATGCGCATTTAAATACCAACGAGACAAAAACATTCTATACTTAGGATTACACGTTGACGATATGATAACAATACCTTCGAATGAGCGAATCGAACACGAAGCTATGGCAAAAATCGCGGAATATTTCGACTTAGTTAATCTGGGAGACCCTAAATGCATTTTAGGAATCGAAATAACGAAATTCAAAGATGGGATAAAACTGACGCAACAGAGACAAATAAAAGAGATACTCCAAGAATTTAAAATGGAGTATTGTAAACCAGTAAACATGCCAATGGATCCTGACCAAAAAGTAGACGACAGCGAAGGATCGCCATGCGGAAATAAGAAACTTTTCGAAGAAATTTTGGGAAGTGTGATGTATATCAGTTTAACAACGAGACCCGATTTGTGTCAGCCGATCAGCGAACTGTCACAGTACTCACAAAATCCGAAGGAAATACATATCCAAGCAGCGAAACGACTGATACGATACTTAAAAGGAACCCAAAGTAAGGTTTCAACTCGGACAGAATCTCGTATCATGGAAATGCAAGAAACAGCACCAAACGGCGTTATCGACATGCGAAAGTGAATTGACAGCATTAACCGAGACTACGAAAGAATCGACATGGTTAAAAATGATCCTAAATGAATTAGGAGAGAGAGATTCTAACAAAACAACTATGATTTATAGCGATAATCAAGCTGCAATAAGTCTAATCAACAACGGAAGGCCTAACTACAAAAGGAAACATGTAGTAAGAAAAATATCCTACGTACACGAAAACGTTAAATCAGGTAAGGTTGTTATTAAATACATCTCGACGGAAGAAATTTCGGCAGCAGATTTTTTGACAAAACCATTAAACGCGCTTAAATTAAAAATCTGTTTAGACAGAATCAATGTGAAATGAATATTGTATTAAATGAAATTAAATGTAAACCACGAAACTTGCCCAAAAAGGGAGTGTTGTTTTGTAACAAGTTTCGTGGAACTTGTCCCCCCTGTAATTAATCACCGAAAGGGAGTGTACCCTTGGTCAGGTGTCAGAGGGGTGACATAATTCATGACCTTTGTGTAAACACATGTCCATCTGGTGACCACTTGCTCTGCTGCCTTCGAACGGATCAGATGTGAAAATAAAGCTCTCTTTTTGTTACCGTTAATCTTAGATGTGTAAGTCATTTATAGTCTCCCAACAAAAAAGCCAGGAAACATCTGGCATGTTTCCTGGCTGTTACTACTATTTATCCGAAATTCTTTATCAGGATAAAGATTTCAGGGCCAAAGAATAGTGAAATGCCACACACGGGCAATCTTTTAGGGGTTTACAGATTATTTTTCTGTAGTAAATTAGGCTCTAATTACGTATTGGAAACGTAATGAAATCCAAAGAAACTTCATATTGCCAATCAATTTTGTATGTAATTGCTTAAAATGTGGTTTATAAAACTTTTAACACGCAAAATTAATTATTACATATTTTAAACAGTATTTTTTGTTGTTAAAGTTATACAATTTATTGTATTACTTCTGCACTATTTACAATGTTATTTTTAATTAGAAATGTTGTGTGTTGATTAACAAATGAATAATATTGGTATTTAAATTTAATAAAAATTAATTCAATATAACAGAGTTTTGAAACTATTAAACAACTATTTTTGTTATTGATTTTCCAAGAAAAGGTGAATAGGAGACAAAAGACGTCTCGAAAAATAGGAATTTAATTAACTAGTTACAGAAAGAACTGATTTATAAAATGAATTTTACTACGAATCGATAATATTTAATTCGCTAAATAAAAATTTTTTTTAATTATTTGTGTAAACTGTTGTAATATCAATAATTTTAATTAAATCGCTATTTATTAATATGGTACGTTTTGAGGTACGAATTATTAATTGTTTTGTTACAAAAAATTTCATATAAAAAATCATGACGATTATGTTACGCCACACTTTTACCAGATGACATCATAGAAGTCGACATTTTTGCCCCTAGAACGTTACATTTAAAAATCATAAACCATTAAATATAGTCATATTTAAATACAGTGATATTTAGATTTAACAATGAATGCATTCATTCTTAATCTGATTTTCTTAATTATAATGTTCCTTCTCTATAACGATGGAAGTGGTAAGTAATTACATTTCAAAAATTTCATTAATCTTCTCTATAAAACCTCTAGTGGCGCATAGTTGATGTGGGTTCACGAGCTTTTTCTTAACTCTTTCTGCCATATGGGCACTAAGTGATCCTCCTTCACCAAGCACATTACGAAATCTCTTACGACAACAATAAAGGCAGGGTGATGGGGACATGGCCCAACATATCTGGACAAACGACCGCCTAAAGACTTTTAGGGTCTTTTTTGATCTGTTTGGATTCGAATTCCGTGTCTCCCAAATCCGGCCTTTCACAAATAACTGGAAGTGTTTGGAATGGCAGTGATATCACTTTGTACCTTGTTGGACGTTATTGAATTGTTGTCAGTTGAGTAGGGGTTATAGTTTACGCTTCATGGGTCAAGTAACGTATGTCTCTAAATGTGTATTTCATTTAATAAAGATTTCCGTGAAGAACTCTGCTTTAATTGTGCTAATTTAGATTCGTTTGTTCGCGTTTTTCGGGAAATCGAACATTTTTAGACCCATCAAATAATTCTCTAATTTGCATCGAAAGAGTGGGTACGTACAGTATTTCTTGCACCTTGTGAAAACGAGTGAAATCGGCTATGTAAGATAACATTAGTAGTTATATAAACTAAATTGTTCAATATAATACAATAAAGGGTTTAGAATACAAAGTTGGTTAATCTTAACGTTTGTTTTTTTTTTTTTTTTGCTTGGGCAACGGTGGGCTTACCTTCTAGTATGATAATAAGCCTAAACTGTTTAAATGTTGGCAACAGATTGTATAAAATACTTGGAAGATATGTTCTTATAAATGTTGCGTTTATAGAAAAATTATTGGACTGCAATATGAAAAACTTGTAGACCGATTAATTCTGACTGTCGTCCATCTTTGTGTTTGTTTGTCTGTTCTTTTATAATCTTGAGAAAGGGGTAAGATAGATGAGAGTATAGAATGGAAATATAATGCCGAGGGACAGGTGGCCCTGATTAACTATATATTCGAACTTTCGGTTTAGAACGGAAGCAACGTAATGTGATTGAAATCTTTGTCTGAACAGAGTTAGATAGATGATCGACACAACTCTATCACTAAGAGAAAAAGTATTACGTACAAGAGCAAGACTACTATTAAAGGAGTTGAGAATATTGTGACAAAAATTTGCAGCCCAGCATTCCGACGATATCACCGAAAATGATCGCTTGTTAGAATTTGTTCGGTGTATAAATTGGATAGTTATTATAATAAATACAAATTAAAATGTTTTATACAATTTTTTTAGAGTTTTTAATCTTCTCCTCGTCCTCCACGGGAGAAATTTTCAAAAATCTCTTCTTAGTGTGCATTCTCATAACGTACCGTACCCTGTGTACCAAATTTCAACTTTCAAATCCTAACTCTGGAATCTGTGTTTATTGTTTTCGTTGTTATTATCAACCCATCTCTATTACATTATACGATTAGGATCAAATTTATGAGAAAATTCGTTTTCCGTATTGTATTTATCAGGTTTATAACAACGAAAAATGATTAGGACTATTATTGAAATTTAACTGAATAAATGTTTAATATTTAAATAGATTTTTTTATTTAAATAAGAATAAAATGAAAAATACCAAAAAGGTTTTATTATAATGGGGAATTAATTGACTTGGTAATAAACTTACTTGAATAAAATGATTAAAGAACAACGCCTTACTCATAACAATAATGAAATTATATTACTCATAGTCAGAGAATTTATTTATTGTTTTCATAAAGAAAATGTATTTTTAAGATTTCAATTTCAAACTATTTTATTCTAAATTCACATTTTTACTGCAATGAAAAAAGTCGAATCATTAAAATCAATGCTAAGATAATTATATTTCTGATTGTCTGATTTCTGACAGTCCTCTATTATTATTATTCTTTGTTTCACTTTAAAAGTAATCAGCTACTAGCATATGGATTTCTAGATTAAATCAACAGAGAGGTCGCGCCTGACGTTTTTAACGCGAAAACGTGTACGGACGTTCAGCGTCATCTTACTGTAAGCTCAGAAGTTTGACAATGGTGTTTGGAACGTCAGTAGAATCATGCTCAACGTTATAAATGCCATTGTCAAACTTCTAGGCTTACAGGAAGGCGGCGCTGAACGTCCGACGTACACGTTTTCGCGTTATAAACGTCAGCCGCAACCTCTCTAATATAGTTAGTTCGAATTCGTCCAGCTGTTTAACTAACACGGTGTTTCGTTTTTCGTTCAATGTTTTCGTAAACTCTCCGAAATTTTAATTTAAATTAATTAATTAACAGTCGTTTATCGAATAAAATAATGGGGAACTTTCTATAAAATGTGAGAAATACGTACGTCAACGAACAACGTATCGTATGAGATTGGGCCGAAAATATAGGCTTTCAGACATCGTTATGTCACCTACAGAAAAGCAACCCAAAAACTTTCCAAGAGTGGCGGTTTTGGATATGTTTTCATACTTCTCTCACTACTACATTGTTCCTGTAAGTGGCCTGGTTGAAACAATTTTGGACATGATTATAAAGGTCCTCTTAGGGATCTAGAAACGAAAAAATAAATTTTACAAGATATTTATCTTCGATATAAGATTAATACGAATATGTTTTATATACATGTCACTCTGTTATGATAACATAAATATTAATAATTTTTTTAGGTAATGCTGTAAATGCGAACCGAACTGTTATAAAAATATCTGCGCTTCCGGTAATATTTTTATTGTATTTTAAATATGTACCATACTTTGTACAATTTATAAATCGTTTTATACAATACTTTTATACAGGTTTCTCTATACGTGATAGCAAATAAAGAAAACGATAAAATTGTTGGTGGAGTCGACTTCAATTTTTTTAAATTGGTGCTTGAAAAATTAAAAGTCAAGTAAGTTGAAAGTTTTTCAGCTTTTCGTACACTTGTAGTTTTATATATTTTTAATACTTTCATATACTAGTTATGAAATTATTTTACCTTTTGGTACAACGTTCGGAAATAAACTACAAAATGGATCGTGGAATGGATTGAATGGAAGATTACAGAGAAAAGTAAAGTGTTTTAATAATAATGTTTATAACTTAGCTTGGGTACAAACTAAAATTATATTTCCTTTAGGAAATTGATTTTGTATTACTTTCAACCTACGTAAATTATGAAAGTTTTCAAGTTGTAGATTATACAGTTTCTTTTGATTCCGATGAAGTTATCTTTGTTGTTTCGGCTCCTAAACAACTTTCTAAATTAACAACCATAATTAGACCATTTGCAAAAGAGGTATAGTAAAAATTATTAAATTATGCTATTTTATATTCTGTATTTTAATGAAGTATAATATCATTATTGGCCTCGAATGTAACTAATAATAAAGTCACTTGTAATAATTTTAACAATAACAATTATAATTAACAAATAATACTTCAACACTAAACAATACAAAAATATTAATTAAATAATGTTTGAATAACTCATAATTGTAAATAAAGTTTATTTTGTAAATTTGCGATTTCATTCGAATGAAAAATAGTATAGGCCAACTGTTTTTTTTTTTCTTATTAGCGAATCCTTTATATAATCTTACTAGAGTAATTTTGTTTGAGACTATTTGGCTACGCGACACACAGGAACTATGAAGACTTACTACGTTAAGCTGGCTTTTATTATTGATAGTATTAGGAAATTGAGACAACCCGGAGTAGTCCAATTAACCAACATTTTCGTAGGACAGGAATCCACGATTAACTATCAGATTTCGAGACTGTAGTATATATATATATATATCATTATCGATATGCAGTAATAATATTTTTCAAAACAATTAGCAAGTTAATAGATAGGCTTAAAATATTTAAACAGAAATTTTAACGAAGTGCTGTATATTTAACGCAATCAAACATATTCCATACTAAAAAGCTCACAAATATAAGACCATATGAAGATTGCCAGTTGTAGAGCAAGACTCAGTTGTAAAAGGGCCCATCAGTGGCGGAGTGAATGAAAATCACTGAACACTACTGGTTTGTGGTAGTTTCGATCTTAAATTTCTACGCTTCTGTACATATCTAACAGTTAAATGAAGCATTGTTTGTCATAACTCCAGTCAACTCAAACACCTTACTAAATCGACAATGTGTTTCTTTCCATTCTCTATCAGATAAACCCAATTTACTCTACATATATAGTTTCAGATGTCATTTATTAGTTTACAATTAATTCGCTTAAGATTTAATATTTATAAGTAAAAATACAATTTATTATTTATTATTAATGGCAGTAAATATGATAATTATACAAATAAATTGTACATTAAGAATTAGACAAATATATTTTTATAATTACAGGTTTGGTTAATGATATCAGTTACAACAATAGTGACTGGTGTGTTACTTTATCTAATAATACAAAAAAGAAATGATATTGTTCAAGGTAATCAGAAAGTATGGTCAATAAAAGAAACTTTTTTGTTTTTATTTCAAACTTTGATATCACAAGGTGAGCATTTTTATAGTTATTTCTATAACGTTAGCAATAAAATTTGTACAAATTTTGATAAAATAATTTAAGTATTAAAACATGCAATTATTTATTGTAATTAAGATTATATCTTTGCATGATAAAAAGATTTGATAAAACCATTGATGTTACAATTTTTTTACAATTAATTTTATCATTTGTCATATATGTAATTTAACAGGAGATATAATAAGCCATATTCGAGATACTACCACAAGAATTATTATTGGTATTTGGCTATTGGCAACAGTGGTGATTATTTCAGGTTATTGTGGTGTATTATTTTCTTATTTAACTCATCCTGTCTATGAACATGTACCAAATACTATGGCAGAACTGATAAATGCCGTAATAAAAGGAGAGTATTCTTGTGGATGCATATGTTTGGCATTTGAAGAACAATATATTATGGTAAAATTATTACTGACATTAATCAGTTTGTTTATAATTTTACTTTTTAGAAAAGTTACAAATTTTTAACAGATTTATATACAATCTTACGTAGATACTAGTAAGCAATTTTAAAAATATATTTCTTTTTCCATTTGTATTTCTAGAATGTTGAAAATGGTCCATTTAAAATTTTTAGATATCACATAAAAAATCATCCAGAAAATTGTTTTCTTAGTTATGAAAAAGGAATAGAGCATTCTTTGAATGAGAAATTTGCACTTTTTGGATCAAGGATTCAGTTACAAAACAGATTCAGTTACAAAACAGAGAGGAGAGAATTTGTTTGTAAAGTCAAAAGACACTGTTATTAATTACAATATTGCATTTCCTGTCAAAAAGAATTTCGTTCTAAAAGCAGAATTTGATAAAATGTAAGTTCTTATTTGAGTGCTCTAAACTAATAACTACTTTAAGTATTTTTATACTAATACATATGTATGCTATTTTGATATGTTGGTAAATATACACGAAACAAAAACTTTTTATTTTGAATTATACAGTATGTTTCATAGGTCTGGAAGAATGTAGGTTATGTTGATATTCATTTATTCTGATAAAGCAAAGAGCTAATTAATATGTATTTTAATATACAGTAGAGCGTCGTTTATCCGAAAGCTGGTTATCCGAAACGTCCGTTATCCGAAAGCATTCCAGTCCGCAAATTTAAATTTACGCTAGTGCTGTGGCGCTGCAATCTTCGGCTATTTCTCGGGCTACTCAAATATTTTACGTTTTTGATACTAAATTAACATCTGAAGTATAATTTTTTATTGTTTTTATATTTTTCAATATTTTTTGTTTGTTTGTACAAAAT
>NW_019384854.1:463746-476705 GCF_000671375.1 Centruroides sculpturatus
GTGTCTCATCACCAAGTCTGCTTCTCAATTTGTTGCACATATATGCAGCTGCTGAGAAAACGCGTTTAGGTTTGATGGAAGTTGGAGGAATCGTTAGTAAATACTTATAAGCCCGCTCTAGTTATAGCTTCGAGGACACGGAGAGGTTGGAAGAAAACAGTCCGGTCAACACAAATCGGGATTGTAAGAGTAAAGGCTACAATCCCGATTGTTTCATTGTAAGCATGTCTTTCTAAAAATAAACACGTTAGTTTTGTAAATTTGGTCTCTGTGTGAGTCTCTCGGCGTCCAGCAAACCACTACCCGCAAACGTAAAAAGACTTTCTCGCATTATCCAGACAGATCGCGGGCAAAGCTAGGGACCTAACCTTTTCACCTAAGGTCGCCCTCCCTAAGCGAGAGACGTCGAGTCTATATTAACCACACTGGCAAAACGAGATGGCTGATACATTGACAGGTAAAACGCACTGACTAGTGCTCTCGACTGCGCCAGAAAATCGATTGGCGCCCGCGAAAATTCCAAAATACAAAAATGAAGTATATTACCAAGTAACCCAGTGAGAACTGCTTGTCTATCATTTTAGTTTAAAATACAAGAAGTTTTATTCTAATGAAGCATCTCAAGCCCGCTAGGTTAATTTCTGATGCTTGCTTGGAATAAAATTTCTTGTATTTTATATTAAAATGATAGACAAGCAATTCTGTTAAAAGCACTGGCACTGAACGTTCGCTTCATGCAGTCTATTTTGCAACTTTTTTAAAATGATGTCAATCCCGAAAATCTCGGGATTAGGAAAACTTAATCCCGAAAATTTTGGGACTGAAAAGTGGTCGGGATCCCGGGATCCCGATTTTCGAGATCCCGAGATTAAATCCTCTAGATACAATAGTCTTCGTTAGGCTTAACATCGACGAAAATTCAACGCGAAGCGACACGCAACGGAGAGAAATTTCAACAAGGGATAAATTAATATATTTTTTCGTACATGATTCGTTATCCGAAAAATAAGTTATCCGAACAACCCCAGTTCCCAATTGATTCGGATAAACGACGCTCTACTGTATTTGAATGCAATGCAAGCTCCCGCAATTACAGGAGGGGTCTACCTTAAGCCTTAAACCGCTCGGCCATTCTGACGTTAAAATGTCTTTAAATGGTGATTAATATCATATGTTAACGAAAGTATTATTTATATAATGTGTAAACCAGTTAGATATATACTAATCAGTGAAAGTACTAGAGTTAGTGGAATAATAACATTCTTAAAGGTTTGTTCGCGAAAGATGTTTGTTATATTGTAAATATATGTTTAAAAAAGTTATAACTTTAAGTTATATAATGAGTATTTAAGAGTTTTGTTTAAAGGTATCTAAACGAATCATTCAGGGCTAATATGTTGTATTAACAAATATCGCCCTTGTAACAGGCGAAAGCCTTATACACTTAATAAAAATGAAATGAAATGAAATATATTTGAATGGTAAGAAGCTGCAGTCAGTGTAAAGTGATAATAGAAATTGATAGTGTGCATCCAGATGTGACATTTTACATCCCGGATACATCCTATTAAAGTATTCGAAACGTCTTACGTTCTGCAGATGTCTGCCATCGAAATAAGTCGAATTTCTGTTTCTTGGCTTTGTCTCAACTTTACCTGTAAAAGAAATTACAAAATTAAAAACAACTCCAATGGCTTCAATCTTGATGTACCAAGAGTATATACCTGTAAAGTTCTTCAAACATATTGAAACGGTTAATCGTCTCACTTAAAATTGATGCAAGATAAAACAAATGAAATTTGCTTCTTCTGTTCAAGATTAATGTTATTCAGCTTCTTTATTTGAGCTTCCATATTTGCTTATAATCTGAGGATTTCTTTTCGAAAGTGTTTTNTATTGAAACGGTTAATCGTCTCACTTAAAATTGATGCAAGATAAAACAAATGAAATTTGCTTCTTCTGTTCAAGATTAATGTTATTCAGCTTCTTTATTTGAGCTTCCATATTTGCTTCTAATCTGAGGATTTCCTTTCGAAAGTGTTTTCAATTGGACACCAATAAACTTTTTTGGTTGTTTTACATTATTAAATATGCATTTTGGACAGTTCTGTTCTTCTGCAATTTTAAAGAATAGCGTTTTAAATTATTATACAATTACATTAACTCGATGAATAGCTTACATTGAAAATATAGATTTTTTCACATTTTTTTATTGATTCTTCCTATCAGAGATTTTCTAAATTCATCGTCAATAATCTGAAAGAGAAAGCTCTCAGATTAGAAGTTTGATAATATATATTACAATAAAGAAATGCATAATTTTCACATACATTTTACATAGGTAAATGTTCGTTTCAGATTATTAGAAAATAAATAAAAAATACATTATCAGTAAATAATTCTATTTATTTAATTTCAGAATTAGAAATTTAAGAGATTCTGAAATTTACAAGAGATTAACCGATGATCTGATGCCACCAACAAAAAATGTTGAAGAATCGTCTTATAATCCTTTATCTTTAGTAGACATGATGAGTACTTTTATTCTTCTCGTCATTGGTTATGCAATTTCTATTCTTTGTTTTATCTGCGAATATTTAAAAATATATAATTTTAAACACAACTGAAAATATTAAGAATTTTACTGTAAAATACGTAAATCTGACTGTGTAAATTAACTAAAATTAATTAAAGCACTAATCATAAAATAATTATGAAAAGTTTGGTACCCAGTGAACACTGAAAGCAAGAACGATAAATACATTTGGCTTAAGCATTTTTTTTTCAGAATAATGGCACATATATTCTTGCAAATTCTTATCATATTTGCATCATTATCATGTCTTTCAAACCGAAATGTTTTAAATATCAAGATAAGCTTTAAGAATTTATAAAAAGTAATTTAATGTATAAGCTACTATAAAGTTTATAATTAAATAATTATTCTTATAACTATTTTGAAAACGTGCAGTTCGTCAAATGAGAACTTTGTCCCATTCCTAATAACAACAACTAACTCTTACAGTAAGACAAATATTTATATGTGTAGTATGTGTCAGAGAATAGAATTTATGTAGTTATTAGTTATGTGTATAATTCATAATTTATGTAATTTAAATTAGCTAAATAAATCTTAATATACTATTATGTATTCATTGAATATTACATAGAAAGCGTAGGATATTTTAACCGCAGTATGATGCTTTTTGATTGTATAATATCAGTGTGAAAAGTCGTGGCTTTGTGATCTCACTTATGTGACACTTACTGTAGGTTCCTTTCTGTTCAAAATAGTTAAATTACAGAAGACACGGGAGTTCAACAAAATCTCTCTGTTCGATACGCAGGAGCTTGAGAGTAGTTAGCATAATTGTTATTCGCATCCTATCTCGTGAATTGTAGTTGAACTAAATTTTATGTTAGTTGCATGAAATATAAAAGGATTTTATTTGAATATTTAAATTAAACATGTGGGTCGACGATATACGTGGAAACGAGGAGGTAGTGTTAGGTACTTACAAGCGGACCTTACGGTCTCGGAAATTCGGTTCGGGATGAGAGTTTGTAGGTTAGTAGTATACCTCAAGGGTACCAACCCAGAATAATTGTAAAGCGCACTAGCCAGAAGATTCCGAGAAAAAAGGCTTTAAACTTTTAAGCGCAACTCTTATACTGATCGATTTTACACTATGCCAGTACAGCGAAATGCTGTCTGTTTTGGAGATAGGCAAGGTCAGACCCTCGGATTTGCGACGATTCTCGAACGAGTAGGTATGTACAGTACGTGAGCTGATCTTTGTAATTATAAATTGCGAGTACATGTGACTAACATTATTTTCTTTTTTATTTTATGCATGTTATAAGTTATAAATAAATATAAACAAATAACGCCAAACCGATAATAGTAAATTTAAATACTAAAATGATTAATTTACTGTGTTTTTGTTATTTTTTACTCCCGTTTTAGGTATTCAGTATTTGGCCAAATAGTGCTCTTCAATGATTAGAAAGTTTTAGCATTTTGCAAACATCCTTCATATCTCTGTTGACGAAGTTGCACCAGAGAGATTTACACAACTGTAGTGTGTATATAATATATCCAGTGTACCAGAGCCCCTTTAGCCGCCACTCGAAAACATCGAGCGACGTTTCCACTTCCCAGGACGAGGACCTAGGGGTTGGATTTCGGAAAGCGGTGTCGGTGTTATGTGACGGTGTCGTTTACTTTAACGAAGCGTGATATGTAAATGATTGGATGCGACGAACAAACTAAATAATGGTTCAGTTGTGAATGTTACGGCGAGTGGTGTTTGTAAGAATGTGTTGTAACGAAACCGTCAAAATCCTCCAAATATTCGTGCTTCTTCGCACTTAATGCAGTTGATTCGTGGATCAAAAACCTCGATATCTTTCTAACTTTTCGCCACTCTGCAAACACCATCGTTACGTCGTCGGTTCTTTTTCTTAGGTCGTCGTTTCTTTTTCTTAGGTCATCGTCTATCTCGTCCATCTATTTGTTTCCGGGTCTAGAATTCGTTTCGTAATACCTACCTGCGCCGAGGACCACTTAATGCTTAAGTGCTGGAGTGCAGCTTAATGCACTCCAAAATGGGTCAGACGGAGCGTGTAATTTGTGGTGTACCTGGCGCTAATTATTTATAAATCCTGTAATAAAAAGCATCGTAACTATATTAAGAATCCTTGCATTGAAGCTTTCGGGTTGCACGTCAAACGAAATCGTGCTCCCGAGCACTCGAAATCTTACGGCCCTACTACTACAAACTACAAATTTGTATTGTAAGGCCGAAATAAACGGCCTTACAATACATCGATCGTCTCGATTGTTTTTGTAATAATAACATCGAAACAATTATTAGATTTTCGAGTCAACTGTATGATTTATTAATTCTGTTATGATTTATTAATTCTGTTTTTCATTTCAAAATTACTGTACTTGTATTTAGTATTTCAATATTAGTTTGTTTTCATGAAGTTTGAAATACCTGTCTGAAGCTTATATAACNTTGGGACTTGCTGTATTTATACTGTTCGTAAAGTATATTTGAAAGCATTATTTGAAGTTGGGGAGAATGCAACTGAAGTTGTAATGCTTGTTCATTTCCTGATATTCTGCACATGATGAGTGACTGTCATGTGCAGAATATAAGAAAGTGCAAAGAAAAAAAGGAGTTTCTTTAAATAAGTTCTTAAAGTGCACTTCAATGCATTGGCTAACATTTGGGACTGCTGTAACATGCCCAACTGTCTATAAAAGACAATAACAAGATTTTCAAGTTAACCTTCTACGAAAGTAAGATTTTTTTGTGCGAGTAGTGCCGAAGTATTTGTGAAGCCCACGGGGCATTTCCAGAGTGACGAATCCATAATTTGTGTCTTACATTTAGAGTTATTCTCCTGCAAACGCTGCTTGGTCAAATGTAATTCTATATACTTATAATTCTACAAAAATTTACATTATTGATGAAGCAACCTTGTTCATTTATACCAGTGTTCTTCTAACACTGGTATAAATGTCTCTGTGTCTACCCAGAAAACATAGTAGTGTCAGTCCCGACAAATTAGTCATCGCAGTCTTCGCTGACGCGATCTTCACTCATTGGTCCTGTGGTGCCGAAGCATAGGGGGGGGTGCTTTGCCATAGTCACAATATCATAAATAACTCTAGACTTTATTTTTAAATCTCAAACAATAAACTTTATTAATGCAAAGATACACGAACTTTCTAAAGTTGTTAAAGCATAGTTCGTAAATTTATATTTAATAATGGCCGTTTATTTTAATCTTTTAATTAAAATTCAAAAACTTTTTTTGAAATAATGTTGCGTACATATTAGATCTTTCTACTTATCTGTATGTAGAAACATTATTTATATTAATTAGTTTATATAAAAGTAATTAATAGACAAATATAAAATGATATATTGCAAAAATATCTGGGACAAATTATAAAATTAACTTATAAAAAAATCAGTATAATGGAATGAAGTGTTTCAATAATTCAAATGTTTGTCTGTCTCTCACTATTAGCATTCTGCATTTCTAAGCATCCTGTTAGCATCTTTATAAAATAAAAATTTACATTTATGTCCCAAACTCTTTTTTAAATATATTGCAATTGAAATTCTTATATACGTATTAAAATATGTCTACATTTAACCCTGTACACAGTATATTTCAGTTTAGTATTAGTTATTTTAATGTTTATTACCAAAAACACAAAGCACACTTCTGTTGTATCTTTCAAAAAATTAAAACGTATTTATTAAAATTGTATAAATAAGTTTTAATTTCTTGGAGAAGTATCAATACATTCTATGTCTAATTTCTGTGTATAGTGTAATATATTTTAATTCTCAAAAGCCTTAACTTATTTTTGAATTTGCTTCTAACCAAAAGTAGCCTCTAACAAGCCTTTTCTTTATATAATCTTAGAGCTTGTTAAAATTCATATGTACAGTAATATATATTTAATTTGTGCGACTATAATATAAAAAGAAACGAGTACGAGTACTTGAATACGAGTACTCTCTCCACTTATTCCTCTTCTACTGGCATACGTTGGGTTGATATCTGTATTGGAAACCAATTTCATTTCCAACATAATGTCATCTGCAACACTCTAGAGCAGTATTTCCTAACAAGGGGGCAGCGGCCCCATGGGAGTTTTTAAGAAGTTTGACGGGGGCCGCGAAATTATACAAATTTTATGCATATTTCAGTGAAAAAGAGTTTTCAACTATGTTGGATATAGATATTCGGATTGCGTCTTTTTCGGATTAACTCAACGTTGGTGAGTGTTTTATATATATCATTTTAAAGCTTAAAACGAGCTCTTTTGAACGCCGTTTAACGTTTTTTTCTTTGATTAAGTTACGGCAGTTTTTCGGCCGCGACCACGTGGCCGTATAACGAACGGCTTTTTAGCGGAAATTTTGTGTCATCGGTTTCTGATGTTTATTCCGTTGTTCTCGTCTCTTAATTCGGTGTGTGATATCTTTATTGTCAATTTTTGTTTATTAGTTACTTAATAACCGCGACCGTCATTGGCAACTTTCGGCCGTTCTTTTCGGCTGTTCTATTTGGCCATCGGCGCTGATTTTGGCGTGCTATTAGATAACGTTGCCCTTGTTATTATTTTAATTTATCGGCTTCTGGTTTTCTTTTTCTTTCTCTCGCGAGTAATCGTGACAAATTTTAACAAAGGGTCAGCGATCATTGTCCTCGCCAGGTGGTCGTGTGCTCTCCCCTAACCGACCCTAATTCGGTCGCTTGTCTCGCTCCTTGGAGCGCTGCTTTTGGGTCCCTTTGAACGAGCCGTATATCGTCGGTAGCGTGTAAATTTATAGTTTTTCCTTGTATTATTGAATTTGTTCTATATTGCGTCTTTTCTTACTCTTCTACCTGATCCTAATTCGGTTTCTTAATTTGCCGGTTGTTGCCGAGCTACTATTTGCTGGCGATCGCGTGTTATTTCACTTTGTAGTTATAATTCTCTCTGCATCACTGACGAAATTTGTGATTACTTCTGCGTGAATTATTGGTGCACCATGGACTCTAACATGCAATCGACGTTCTTGGACAATGCACATAAAATCGCCGACGAGATTAAAGTTTACTGCGCGGACAATCGCAACAAACATCTCGACACGGCAGAGCATGTGCGATACATCTCCAATCAGATCCAGAAGATTATAGACTTTGCTGAATCTACCAATAACGAACTCAGTTCACCGGTGAAACATTTCACCTCTACTGCTCCTACAATAAAAGACCCAGCCCGTGCATTTTCTCCTCTGGGAGGGAATGCTCCAGATATGCAACCCACGGAAATAGGGATAACCAACGACATGTGTGTCCCTTCATCCCTGGGAACTTCCATATGTAAGAGACCTGTGTCCCCTAATCATAACGAGTCGTTGCTTACCGGCATGACCCCAACATTGCCCATCCTGCTGCCACCCAGAAATAAACTAACACCTGATTACCACTCTACTGATCTCAGTAAAAAACTTGCAGAGATCATCACCAAGATTGATGGCCGGACAGAATGCAACGAGAAGATCCACAAAAAAGTGAAAGACATCTCCGAAAAGCTTAATCAAAAAGGCCCTACAGGACAACTAAAGGAGATTTCTGGAAAAATAAACCAATTACGTGTAATTACAAACTTTAACTCCACTCCCACTGAAAAACCACTGACGTACAGTGCTATCCTCCAATCGGGGAAGACCATAAATCAGATTAATAATATAAAACCCCCGAAAACTTATACATTAAGCAATGAAGTTTACTTCTGTACCAAAATAACAATGACAAAAGTTGCAACAACCTAAGAAAACTTATATATGAAAGGATTAAACCGTCACAATTAAATATAGGTATAGAAAGAATCAGAAACATTGGTAACGGTAGCCTGTCCGTTGAACTGAAAAAAACAGCAGATGCTCTTAAATTACAAAAACATATAGAGGAAAAAATTTTTGAAATATTAACAAAACAATTAAGGAAACGACTACCAAACATCATACTCTTTTCTGTGCCTGCTCAAATTACCAGTGATGAGCTTGCGCAGCACATCTTTAATCAAAATGATACCGTAGCCGGAATTTCCACAGAAGAACATTTTAGAAAGGTTTTCAAAGTAAAATTCGCCATGGGGAAAAAGTAAATGGCTTCACAAATTAAATACTTGAAGTAACACTTCAAATTCGAAAACAACTATTAATGCTCGGTGAAGTCAGCTTGGAATGGTCTCGCTGCAGGGTTGCAGACTTCTGTCCCTTCCTGCAGTGTTTCCGCTGCTGCAGATATGGCCATTCCATTAGAAACTGTAGCCAATTTACTGCAACTTGCAGCCATTGTGCTGGCGATCACACTTTTAGGGAGTGTGAAAACAAAGACAAAAAACCCATCTGCATAAATTGCAAGCATGAGAAGGTCGGCAACCATGAACAGAATGCTGGAGATGGCTCCTGCCACATTTTCCAGAAAATAAAGTCCAACATAATACGACAAACTGATTATAGCCAGACAAAATCATAACAAAATCGGTTTTGTACAGTATAATGCTAGAAGAAAGATAGCTGCGACGTCCATACTCAATAGTTTCATGCACAACTACGACTTCATTACCTTACAAGAGCCATATTGTATAAAAAATAAACCTGCTTGTCTCCCTACCACCTGTACACTGCTCAGGGGCACCATCGACTACTCCTGGGCTGTGTCCATTGTTGCCAATCATAACCTCTCTCTCCTCCATCATGGGATCTTAAATACTCAATACATCTGTTGTACAGAAATCGTCGTCAATAATTACAGATATATTGTTATTAAACACTATTCTCGAAAAAACCTATACATTGATATTCTCCTCAACAATATCCAGTGCATCATGAATACCTTTAATGATGTTTACTTTATACTCGCTGGAGATACTAATGCTCACTCCCCTGCTTGGGGAGGTGAACTCTTGGACCGCCGTGGCCGCCTACTCGAAGATTTTTTTGCCCGTAACGGTCTGCACATCCTCAATAATCCCCATTCCCCAGCTACCTTCACATCAAGCCAGGGTCACAGCTGGATTGATGTAACAGCCTGTTCTGCTAGCTGTTATTCTTCAATCACCAACTGGAAAGTATTGGATAGCTCAATAGACGACCATGCTATCATCTCTTTCGAAATTGGTACCACCTCCCCTATCAACAATCATCCCAATATAGCCCACAGTCACATTGAGCACAATATAAACATCATAGAAACTGCCTGCAAAAAGTTTATACCAAAGTATACCAATAAACGCAAGCCTGTCCCGTGGTAGACACATGAACTGACAACTTTACGAAGGAAAAACATCTGCCTAAGGAAGACCTACCAAAAATGCTACTCCGAATCCCAGCGGTCCAATTACAAGCAACAGTATTTTGATCATTTCCATCATTACAAAACCGAAATAAAAAATGCAAAACAGGTGTTTTGGAGGCAGTTTTGCACCACTGCTTTTAGTAATCCATGGGGCTTTATTACCAAATATTGCACAGGTAAACTTAAAAAGTCACAAATATTTTATTCCAACACTTCTGGGGAGGACTTCTTTCATGTCTTGAACAAAAAAATGGACAGATTTTGCTTGGAGGATCCACTAGAGCAGGACTCTGCAAACCATATCCAGATTCGCCAAAGCAACGACACCCCCATCAATACAGATAACGATCCTGACTTCATGCCACATGAGATTGACAATGCCTTCTCTAGCCTCAGAAATAGGAAATCTCCAGGACATGCCATTACACCAGAGATCGCAAAAATTATCTGGAGTCTCATCCCGACTAAACTTATCCATCTGTACAATGTCTGTCTCCGGCACGGCATTTTCCCTGGAACCTAAAAGCCGGCAAGAATTGTCCCTGTCCCGAATCCAGGCAATCCTGACAAGAGCAGACCTATATCCCTACTGCCTGTCCTCGGCAAGGTTCTGGAGCGGCTAATAAACAACAGACTTCTGTGGCACCTACAGCTCAACTCCATCCTCCATCGCTCCCAATTTGGCTTCCGCCTTCAAAAATTTTCAGCCGACGCCATTAACGAAGTCTTCAACAATGTCAATCATCTCCTGGACAATCATAATTATGTCCTCGCCATCAGCCTGGACATTGCAAAGGCGTTTGACAGTGCCTGGTGGCTATTGATATTACAGAATCTTAGAAATATGAATTGTCCTGCAAACATTTACAAGATTCTAAAAGATTACCTTTGTGACAGATCAGCCACGTTACAGTGTGCAGGGCACACTATCAGCCGCAGCGTTGTTCGCGGCTGCCCTCAGGGTTCTGTTTGTGGCCCAATACTATGGGATATCATCTTCAATGACTTTTTGGTGCAGAATTTTAGGCAACACAACACAATTGCATATGCAGATGATGCCATGGTGCCCCTCGGATGCCGCTCTATGGCAGACATTGAGAAAAACGGAACTAGCATTCTGGATAATATTTTAACGTGGGGAAAGGAACATAAACTAAACTTCAACGTGCAGAAGACTAGATGCATAATTTTTAACAAACCTGGACATCGCAACCTATATTTGAGAGTCCGCATCATTAAAATGGGGTACCGTTCTGTAACTGTTAAAAAGAATATCAAATATTTGGGTGTGGTGCTCGACCAATGGCTCTTATGTACTGCCCACACGGAATATATAGCGGACCTTTACTACTTTAATACTTTTGCCGGCTTTGGAAGCCGGACCTTTAATACTTTTGCCGGCTTTGCAAGAAGAAGATGGGGCCTAGCTTCTGATGCAATGGAAATTATATACAATCATATCTCCGTCCTTATTATCACCTATGCTTGCGGCAGCTGGGGATGGGCTGTCGGCAAGGTACACATCAAACGGAAGCTCATTGCAGCACAAAGAAGCGCTCTTATCCACATCTCTCGGGCCTACAGAACAGCATCCAATACCGCTCTTCATGTTCTTTCCAAAAAGGCTCAAATTGACAAATGCATTAGTCTTCAGGAAAAGATATGGCATCTTAAGTGGGGCTACAACATACAATCCACTGGCAACACTATTTATCATCAAGACCTCGAGTGCGCCGTACATTTCGCCCATACTAAACATCCCTCTTCTCCCCACAATCTCAACTTTCTGCCGTCTGACTTCACGGACATTGAGATTTTCACAGATGGATCCAAGAATACCACTAGTGTTGGCAGTGGGTACATTGCCTACCATAACAATAAAGAAACTGCCTCGGGGAGTACAGGCTGGGGACAGACTGTACTGTCTTACAGGCAGAAATGATCGCCATCCAGATGGCAGTTGCCTGGGCAGACTCTAACATCACACACAGGAGCATCAACAATATCTCAGATAGTGCATCATCCATTGCTCTACTTAAGAAGAAATCTCACCATCCCATCTCTACCGTTATTCACGATACAATTGATAATTCTAGAAATTCCTATCACATACTCTGGACACGTGCACACCAGGGTACGCCCGGAAATGAAAGGGCAGATGCCCTGGCAAGAACCGCAGGGGAAAATGGTAATCTTCCTATTACCTACAATCAGCTGAGCATCAAAACTATCAAGACTATCTTCTGGAAAGACTTGATTATATCCTGTCAGCAGGATTGGGATACTTATAACCACCCCACCATGCATGACTTCATTCCTAACAGCGAGCATTTCCTTAACTCTCGCTGGTATAGGACCGACCAGCGTATCAGCCAATTCCTGACCAACCATGGAAGTTTCCACTCATACCTAAAAAGATTCATTAACAAGCCTAACCCCAACTGCTCCATTTGTAGGGTAATGGATGGCAGTCAACATTACATCTATGACTGCCCCGTTCAACTGAAGACAACCATCGAGGCACACGGTGGCGCATGGCCAATTGACTGCGATAAAATCTTCGACAACAAAGATACATATGAAGCTTTCATGACACTTATTAATAATTATTTTGTAAGGACTACTGTAAGTGTCTACTAGTTCCCATTCTGTCCACATTCTTCGACTCTGTAATTGGTGTCCCTGCTCGTTTGGTGTCTGTATTTCGCACACTTTTGTGCCTGTATATATATGCATACATTTAGTGCCTGTTTATTTGTACCTACATCTGTATACATATCTATTCTACTGTGAATGTTATTTTTATTATACCTGAGATTCACTCTGTGACTGTGTTTAAATTTCTGCAGGTGTATTTATGCATTTTATCATTTGTGTTTAATTTTCCTCAATACTTTTTTTTCTCCCCCTTCTTTATTGTAACAATTTCTATGTAACTATTTCTATATAACTAATCTTTTGCATTTTGTATATTTTGTTACTAACTAATTTTATTCTAGTATCTATCCTCCTTTACTCCATTTGTCACGCGTTAATTAAACAACTGTATCTGTAATTTGTATCATTGTTTTGAG
>NW_019384854.1:477194-485058 GCF_000671375.1 Centruroides sculpturatus
ATAGATTTCATTCGTTATTTTATTTTTTGTATTTGAAATTTTTGTTCTACTTTGTTTGTATTCGAAAAACTTAGCCTGATGATAACCAATAGAGTCGGCTGAAAACGTTAGGTTTTCATTAAAAGTTTTTCTCAGCAAATTAAGGTGTTGTGTTTTTTGGTTTACAAACAAGTGCTGAGTGAGAGTAATATAGAATTAGTTGAGTTTATTCAGCAGCAGAAATCTCATTAAATTATTTTCGAATACTTTTTCCTTTTTCTATGAATTTTTAAATGTTTCTTATTTTATTGTTTGCTAAAAATTAATGAGTTTTTATGTATAATTGTGAAGTTTGAATGTTATTTAAGTAGATAATAAAATTATAGCTATGTTTTACATTTATTGTATAAAAAAATAAAGCAATAATAAATCAATTTATTATAAATAATTTAAAATAAATTATTATTAAATATTGGAAGTTACTAAAAAGTAATGAAATATTTGGTGGGCCGCGAGTATAAAAAAGTTAAGAACCACTGCTCTAGAGGACCAATCTGCTAGTGACCATAGCTATATTCCGATCCAGATCGACATTTTCAACATCCTTAAAAATCGTATAAAACGACATACTGATTGGGACCTGTACCAGCTGCTCATCAAAACTCATTGGACAAGGGACTCAATTATTAATATCAAGGATGCTAATGTACTGGACTCTGTCATCGAAAAACTACATCACACAATCCAATATGCCTATCATAAAGCAACTATTATTAGGGCAACAAGGTATTCTGCTTCCTAGTGGACAAGTGACCTCTCAGGCAACGGACCCATCTGAAGAGAGTTAGGAACAAATTCAGGCAGGAGCTGACCCCTTACATAAGTAAACTCTTCGACAGACCTATCTGGAACTACTCAGGACTTACACGATTTCTAATTAATAAATCTTGCACTGCTCGTAGCGGAAATTCTGTACAAAGTTTAGAGAAAGCAATCCTTGGTCGACTCCTTACTATACAGTACGGAAAAAAATCAAGTCGATCAGTGTCACGCATAACATCAACTCTAATAACAACAGATTCACTTCAAACATCTGGAATACTATACAGAATATAATCGAAGATCTCTTCTCTAAATACAACCAAGCCACCGATAACCATCATCACAGAGCCATCCGCAAACTGTCTTAACATCTTTAAAACAATCACAACGACGAGCCTTTCAGTCTCTCTGAAATTAAAAAAGAGATACGCCTGATATAATAGAAGAAAGCTACTGGCCTGCTGGAAGAACTGGCAAGCAAAATGGGATGCCAGCTCCACGAATAGGTTAACCCACAAGTTTATTCCCGACGCTATTATCAGAAGAGAAAACAAGCATTTGCGCTCTCCTCCTTACTTCTTACTCAACTGTTGAGCAGTCACGGCAACTTTATAAGTTACCTCTTGCGGTTTCTTCATAAGGGCAATGGACAGTGAACGTGCTCTCTCAACGAGATGGAAGAATTATATCATATCACCCCTAAAATGGTCAAACTCGCATATTATGCAATCCCACCACGTTCCAAGTCGTTTTCAACAAGTGCCTTCAGCTTGGTATTTTCTCAACTATATGGAAAAAGGCTTCAGTTAAACTTATTCCGAAATGCAATCATCCCACAAATTCTTCTGGCTATCGACCAATCTTTCTATTGCCAGTTATTGGTAATGTTCTCAATGCCTTGATGATCAACAGAGTTCGTTATACCTGTGAAGAGGACAACAAACTAAACAACAATCAATATGGCTTTTGCAAGTGCAGAAACACAACAATGGCCCTCGAATCAATAGTTAATTATATTGAAGAGGCCAGGCTTAAAGAAAACCATAACATGACGGTGTGTATTGATTATAAAGGGACTTTTGATTATGCGTGGTGGCCTGATGTTCTGGTGGCATTGAGAGACAATGACTGCCCAAACAATATACAGTAATACCTCGACTTACGCTACCCCGACTTACGCGAACTCGGAATTACGCGATTTTCAAATCTCGTCGATTCGTCTTTTGTTTGAGCGCCACGCAACTCTTAATTACACCCTCCCCCACACTATTGTTCGGCTTACATGTTCGGACGTGTCGCGTGGAATATACACATAGCTACAATTTATTTTGTGTTATTTATTTCTGTGTATGTTATACCTACGGAGACTTGAGAGACTTTATGTAGTGATTTCTTGTAACCGTGAACGAATCAAAAGACGAGATAAGATTAATGAGAACATTTATTAGCTTACATACATCCGTCTTGGATTTTACAAAACTTCCGAAATTATACCCCGACTTACGCGAATTCGACTTACGCTGTTATCGCTCGTGCTCACGTATCGCGTAAGTTCGGGGTATTACTGTACTTAATCTAGTAAGAATCTATCTCAGCAACAGGTAAATTATTGCCGCTACCAATAACAACACATACCTCCATAAAGAGATTAACAGAAGCTTCCTGCAGGGCTTCTGTTCAGGGTCATATCTATGGAATGTCATGTATAATAATCTCCTGAACATTCAACATACCTTCCCTCAAGAATATAACGTGCATCTACAAGGTTATGCTGATGACACCATTCTTATTATCTTTCATCAGTACCAAGAAACTTTACAGGCAAGGATGAATGAAATCTTAAAGAGTATCTAGAGGTAAAGTGAGAATAATAAGCTTAAAATAAACTATTCCAAGTGCCAATACATTGTCTAAATTTCCCTAAAAATAAACCCATGCAGAAAAAACCCATTGTTAAGATAGACGGTAACAGAATTAAGAACATTAATCTAATAAAGTACTTAGGGGTTATTCCTGACAACAAGCTCACCTGGAAGGAACACGTGCAACACACCTATGAAAAGATAACCAAAATAATGCATTCCCTTGCTTCTACAGCAAGAAACCGATGGGATTTCAGCAGTAAGGCACGCAGACTGATGTATACTGCTGTGATAGAGCCTATTATCACGTACGGCTCAGAGATCTGTGGCAGTTTTGTTGACAAGGTTTACATTAATAGGAAGTTACTTTCTGCTCAGAGACTAGCAGCTATCTCGGTGGTTAAGGCCTACAGAACTGCTGCCACTGATGCAATCCTTGTAATTGTGGATCTTCTACAATTGACTAAGTTATCAAAAGTAAAGTTTGGAAATTTCATCAACATAAACTTGTTAACAAAAATTTACCACTGAAAAGTATAACTACATCACCAAAAAAATAAATGACCATTATGACGCCGTTAGTATTTGCTAATTTCATAGCTGATCACGGACTGGACCTAAAGCCAGTTCTTCAAGAATTACATCTTAATTTTATCATTGAGCATCTTTTCTTCATAAACGGTTCCTGCAACCACACTGTCCTTTTTGTATATACAGATGGCTCTAAGTAAAATAGAGGGGTGTGCTTTTCTATCGTTGTGGTCTTCAACAACATAAATGTCTATCAGGCGCAGTATATGCTGGCTCCCCACTGTACGGCTAAACAAGCTGAATCACTGGCTATCAGGAATGCTCTAAGATGGATCAGGAATAATGCCAACTCTAGGTTCTATAATAAAGCTACCTTACTGATATTAGAGTTGCCCTCTTTCAACTTAAAAACCTTAACATAAAACTCCCCATCTTCAGTTAATCTCTTCAAACCCTTCATGAAGGACTATGAAGAAATACTCAGGAAGGACAGTGGCTTCAAATTTATTTGGGTGAAGGGCAACTCCGGTATTCCCGGGAACGAGAGGGTAGATCTACTGCCCCGCACTGCATCTGATAGGTGCATCCACTGAACTTACAGCAGTGTTCCCTACCTGGCTCTCCGATCAGATTAGTCTGGCCTGCTGGAAGTACTGGCAAGCAAGGTGGGATGCCAACTCCACGGGTAGGTTAACCCACAAGTTTATTCCCGACGCTATTATCATAAGGGAAAACAAGCATCTGTTCTCCTCCTTCCATTATACTCAACTGTTGACCGGTCAAGGCAACTTTAAAAGTTACCTCTTGCGGTTTCTTCGTAAGGGCAATGGACAGTGCACGTGCTCTATTAACGAGATGGAAGAACTATATCATATAATTTACTACTGTCCTCACTACACTTCTCAAAAGAGGAGTCTCATTAATTCCGTTCTCACTGAAGGGATTCTTTGGCCCTGCGAGCTCAAGACTTTTGTAAATAACAAAACCATCCACATTGCTTTTAGGGACAAAAAGGCTAAAGCTACAATTAGCCCAGTGCATAAATGTGCTGGGCTAATTGTAGCTTTAGCCTTTTTGGTTTTATTGCTGTCCCCAAATTGTTCGGACTTTCATCTGTATGCTTGTTCTTTATCACTCCCGCAAAGTTTTGTCATCACACCGTCTGTAAGGGTATTTATCTGCCACATATATTGCTTTTCAACTTTGCGTAATGCGCTTCATTATGTTAATTGTGTTCCCGAAACCACGGTTCCTATGTAATCTCCTTTTTATTCTTTACTATCTCACTTTATGTATTTCTTCCCACTTACCCCTTCAACTTCACATCTTCTTTCCGTTTCATCTGTTGGGCTATACCATTGTGTGCGGCCCTTTAACCTTTCTATTGTATTGTATTGTATTGCTTGTACTTTACCAAAGTAGAAGCACACCCTTTTTTGAATAATATATCCCATTAATACTGTCGCTACTCTTCTACTTCATTTTCTATATTCTAATCAACTTCTTGTCTAAAATATCTGTATCATATATCGTATTTGTTCTCATCTGGTTATGCCTCGCGGTACTAGGTATGTACTCAATTCTAGTACCTAATAAAAAATAAAGTAAAAAGAAAGTAAGTTTGAGGTTATTGTGATGTTAAAAATATCTGACTGCCGGGACAGAAAAAAATAAGTGAGTAATTTTTCAAGTATTAACTATTGTGCTACTTCGTAATCATGTTCAAATGAAGATCAGTTTGATGTACATGCCTGTTATAAATGGTCATTTTTCTTGCCAATTTTGACCATGTAGTCACTTTTTAAACAATTTTAAATTGCATGATGAGGCCGAAAACTGCTCTAGTTAAAAATTATTTTTACAAAACAGTGTAGATTGCTCCAAAGACCTTTGGAGGGATAGGTTACACCAGACTATCTTGAATATTACAAATTGAATAAATAATTCTTTTTTGCTATTTGTTTGACTTATATAAGTGGAGATTGTGTTACAAATACTAAAATTTGTATTCGTTACAAACACTTTGAACTGTTTTTCTTTTTACTAACGCCTGAGTAAGACCAGCATAAAATGGCGAAAAACATTTGTAGATAATAGTGTTAAACTGAATTTTGCCAGAACCGTAAAGAAAGGTTAAGCTTCATATCCAATCTTCCCATTTAAGTATATTTTTGTGGTATATTTTCTTTGCATGTTTAGTTAAATTTGGATGGACTTAAAAATATNCGGTGGGCTGAGTTCGTTAATGGTAGATTCAGCAAAGTCTATAATCTTCTGGATCTGATTGGCGATGTATCGCACATGCTCTGCAGTGCCGAGATGTTTGTTGCGATTGTCCGCGCAGTAAACTTTAATCTCGTCGGCGATTTTATGTGCATTGTCCAAGAACGTCGATAGCATGTTAGGGTCCATGGTGCACCAATAATGCACGCAGAAGTAATCACAAATTTCGTCAGTAATGCAGAGAGAATTATAACTACAAAGTGGAATAACACGCGATCGCCAGCAAATAGTAGCTCGGCAACAACCGGCAAATTAAGAAACCGAATTAGGATGAGGTAGAAAAGTAAGAAAAGACGCAATATAGAACAAATTCAGTAATACGAGGAAAAACTATAAATTTACACGCTACCGACGATATACGGCTCGTTCAAAGGGACCCAAAAGCAGCGCTCCAAGGAGCGAGACAAGCGACTGAATTAGGGTCGGTTAGGGGAGAGCACACGACCACGTGATCGCTGACCCTTTGTTAAAATTTGTCACGATTACTCGCGAGAAAAAGAAAAAGAAAACCAGAAGCCGAAAAATTAAAACAATAACAAGGGCAACGTTATCTAATAGAACGCCAAAATCAGCGCCAATGGCCAAATAGAACAGCCGAAAAGAACGGCCAAAAGTTGCCAGTGACGGTCGCGGTTATTAAGTAACTAATAAGCAAAAGTTGACAATTAAAATATCAAACACACCGGAATTAAGAGGCGAGAACAGCGGAATAAACATCAGAAACCGATGACACAAAATTTCCGCGAAAAAGCCGTCCGTTCTACAGCCACGTGGTCGCGGCCGAAAAACTGCCGTAACTTTCGAAAAAATAATCGGAGAAGAAAACATTAAACGACGTTCAAAAGTGCTCGTTTAAGCTTTAAAATGATATATAAAACACTCACCAACGTTGAGTTAATCCGAAAAAGACGCAATCCGAATATCTATATCCAACATAGATGAAAACTCTTTTTCACTCAAATATGCATAAAGTTTGTATAATTTCGCGGCCCCCGTCAAACTTCTTAAAAACTCCCATGGGGCCGCTGCCCCCTTGTTAGGAAATACTGCTCTAGAGTGTTGCAGATGACATTATGTTGGAAATGAAATTGGTTTCCAATACAGATATCAACCCAACGTATGCCAGTAGAAGAGGAATAAGTGGAGAGAGTACTCGTATTCAAGTACTCGTACTCGTTTCTTTTTATATTATAGTCGCACAAATTAAATATATATTACTGTACATATGAATTTTAACAAGCTCTAAGATTATATAAAGAAAAGGCTTGTTAGAGGCTACTTTTGGTTAGAAGCAAATTCAAAAATAAGTTAAGGCTTTTGAGAATTAAAATATATTACACTATACACAGAAATTAGACATAGAATGTATTGATACTTCTCCAAGAAATTAAAACTTATTTATACAATTTTAATAAATACGTTTTAATTTTTTGAAAGATACAACAGAAGTGTGCTTTGTGTTTTTGGTAATAAACATTAAAATAACTAATACTAAACTGAAATATACTGTGTACAGGGTTAAATGTAGACATATTTTAATACGTATATAAGAATTTCAATTGCAATATATTTAAAAAAGAGTTTGGGACATAAATGTATATTTTTATTTTATAAAGATGCTAACAGGATGCTTAGAAATGCAGAATGCTAATAGTGAGAGACAGACAAACATTTGAATTATTGAAACACTTCATTCCATTATACTGATTTTTTTATAAGTTAATTTTATAATTTGTCCCAGATATTTTTGCAATATATCATTTTATATTTGTCTATTAATTACTTTTATATAAACTAATTAATATAAATAATGTTTCTACATACAGATAAGTAGAAAGATCTAATATGTACGCAACATTATTTCAAAAAAAGTTTTTGAATTTTAATTAAAAGATTAAAATAAACGGCCATTATTAAATATAAATTTACGAACTATGCTTTAACAACTTTAGAAAGTTCGTGTATCTTTGCATTAATAAAGTTTATTGTTTGAGATTTAAAAATAAAGTGTAGAGTTATTCATAATAATGTGACAATGGCAAAGCACCCCCCCTATGCTTCGGCACCACAGGACCAATGAGTCAACATCGCGTCAGCGAAGACTGCGATGACTAATTTGTTGGGACTGACACTACTATGTTTTCTGGGTAGACACAGAGACATTTATATCAGTGTTAGAAAAACACTAGTATAAATGAAAAAGGTTGCTTCATCAATAATGTAAATTTTTGTAGAATTATAAGTATATAGAATTACATTTGACCAAGCAGCGTTTGCAGGAGAATAACTCTAAATGTAAGACACAAATTATGGATTCGTCACTCTGGAAATGCCCCGTGGGCTTCACAAATACTTCGGCACTACTCGCACAAAAGAATCTTACTTTC
>NW_019384854.1:486947-515982 GCF_000671375.1 Centruroides sculpturatus
GAATTATGAAATTAGTCTTTATAAGTTGTTATAATTTTTAAAGCAATTGAAAATAAAAATAAAAAAAAAAAAGTTAGCCCAAGGTAGGATGGAATCTACATCACCCGTGTGTCAAGCGAGTTCGCTACAGACTCACCCATTTCACTGTGCTGCCATAGTGTAAAATCGACCAATATATGAGCCGCACTTAAAACTTTAGAACCCTTTTTTCGGAATCTTCTGGCTAGTGCGCTTTACAATTCTTCTGGGTGGACACCCTTGAGGTATTCTACTAACCTGCAAAGTCTCATCCTGAACTGAATTTCCGAGACCTTAAAGTTCCCTTGTAAGTAAGAATTATTTCTTTCTAAAATTTTAAAAATACGTAATTAATACTGTGATGTGTTTGGACACCCCATTGTGAATTATTACTTTTCTCTTACTGAAATTTCTGCATCATCATAGCAATTTCATCATGAAGCTACTGAAGAGGAAACAAATATTTCTTGCGAAATCTATGAATAGTGTTACTTTTAAAACGTTTGAAATGTTGAAAACCTTATCTTAGGAAAGAGTCCACCAGTGACCAAGTCAAAATAGGAATGGAATGAAGAATGGAAAAAATCATTTGAAACGTTAAGATTCATCACTTACAATTAAATCAATTTTGAATATTTTAATTCATTTACTCTGCTATAAATATAACTGTTATATTAATACAGAGTCAATGAATTAAAATATTCAAAATTGATTTAATTGTAAAAATCTTCAAAGTTTTGATATCGCTTCGAGTGAGTTAGGATTAATCGGTGAAAATTTCAAACAAATATTACATAAAATCTTGTAAGGTTTAGCTATAAGTAACTGCGAAATCGATTATATTGATCCCCATGCCTTTTCTACGTACGAAAACTTGAATTTGCTGTCATTAATAAAGCTTAATTTCACCGAAGTCAGTAGATCCATGTTACCTACTATGGCTAGGCGTTTAAAATCTATATCTTTTATGTAAGTATTAAAATATNTTCAGAATTTTTCGCCGCTCAGTTTATGGCTGGGAATCAGAAGATGGTGATATAGCTTTTGCAGGAGCAGAAGAGAGCTTAAACTATATTTATTTGTCGACTGTAAAAGGAATAAAATCTTGGAACTAGTCTGTTTTTGCGGCTTTAAAGAATCTTCAAAGTTTTGATATCGCTTCGAGTGAGTTAGGACCAATCGACGAAAATTTCAAACAAATACCACATAAAATCTTGGAAGGTTTAGCCATAAGAAACTGCGAAATCGATTATATTGATCCTCATGCCTTTTCTACGTACGAAAACTTGAATTTGCTGTCATTAATAAAGCTTAATTTGATCGAAGTCAATAGATCCATGTTACCTATTATGGCTAGGCGTTTAAAATCTATATCTTTTATGTAAGTATTAAAATATTCATAGTTATATATTGGATTTTAGTTTGCTTTTTACTTTGGTTATTCTATAGTGGTAACAAGTTAAGAAATCTGCCAAAGGACATATTTACAAATATGCCAGTTCTAGAAGCAGTATATTTAAACAACAATCGTTTCCATAATTTGCCATTCGAAGTTGTCAAACCTATAAGACACAATAAAGATTGGAAAGTTGTACTAATGGGTAAGTGTCATCATTACGTTTTAATTTTATTGTTCCTGCTTTATACTTGTTACCTGCAACGTTTGGTACTGTCAACAATAAACTGTAGAGTCTTAAATTTTGTGTGACAAGTATAGTGTGATGTTGATGATGATACTTTTATATGTTACAGAAAATGACGTGTATTGTTGTAGCGACATGGCTTGGGTTATTTCGTTTCGTTTAAAAGTTCCAGCAATATGCAAATATCCACAGCAATTAAGAGGATGTCAGTTAGGTCTATTGAGAAAAGTAGACTTTTATCATAGCGTTTGCTAAATGAGTATCGAATATGAAAAATAAAAGTAAAATTTACAGTGTAATGTTTATTTACATTGTTGACAGGTAAATTATTCACTAAACTAGAAATCTTCGTAACTTACTTTATATACCGAAATTTTTCAAAATATTTTTTCAAACAGAACAAAGTAGTAGGTAGACCATATATGTAGTATTATTTGAAATATAATACTACATATATGGTAGTATTATATTTCAGGTATAACAGTGTAACAGTGTAACAAGTGTAACAGTGTAACAAGTGTAACAGGCGAAAGCCTTATACACTTAATAAAAATGAAATGAAATGAAATATATTTGAATGGTAAGAAGCTGCAGTCAGTGTAAAGTGATAATAGAAATTGATAGTGTGCATCCAGATGTGACATTTTACATCCCGGATACATCCTATTAAAGTATTCGAAACGTCTTACGTTCTGCAGATGTCTGCCATCGAAATAAGTCGAATTTCTGTTTCTCGGCTTTGTCTTATCTTTACCTGTAAAAGAAATTACAAAATTAAAAACAACTCCTATGGCTTCAAACTTGATGTACCAAGAGTGTATACCTGTAAAGTTCTTCAAACGTATTNTCTGGCTGTCTCTCATCTTAAAGCTTCCGTAAGATTTTCAGGCTTTCTTCCACTATTCGTCCAAAAACTTAAATTACGAGGTCTCCATGATAGAAGAATATGTATTGCTGTAGTAATAAACTTTATAAACAAAGCTGAATGCATTTCACACGGTAGCCGCCATGTTGGAAATTAGGGCTATTTTGCGACAACTGTTAACAAATTAACAAGAATCATGAGAATATTGCGCGTTTTACAGGAGTCCTTTATTATATAAAATTCGCTCAAGAAAATAAAAACAACAGGAAGGAAGGACCTAAGTAACTTAGGTAACTTATTCCATGGAATGCTTCAATGAAGCAATTAGCTAACATAAGGTATGGACTGACAATAACGGCTGCCAAACGCCATGCCATTATTAGAAATATAAAAAAGAGGGCATAAAGAATCTATTGAATCTCATAACAGAGATAATTATATCGAACTTGTTTATTTATTAAGTACGTCACGTCGGATAATCTATTAAAAATACATTTAGAAAAGTCTACGGTTTTTACTGGCTTATAGAACAAACGAATACGAATGGACTCTGACGCGCAATTAACTGATTGCCCCCGGAAGTCGGCTTCTTACAGAAAAACAGCTTCCCTATCATCAGATGTCATTGCTTTTTAGACTGGAACCTAATTTCTAGATATCGACAATGAAATGAAAAGTTCATAAATGACTTTCAAAATCGACTTTCTCAGTGTCATATTTTAAAATATCACAATGTGAATCGAAACTTTTTGGAGTACATCTTATATTTATTTATTAAGATTTTAAATTCATATTTCTTATATGTAAACATAATGATAACCTAATGTATATAAAATAAGATTCGGTACAATAAAAATAGAATTATCATGTAAATATGGTAGAAGTTTCTTTCTGAAATTTGAAATAATATAAGAATGCTTTTGAGCACACTTATGCTTTATTTTCACTCATCCATATTATTAATACCCTCCTTAGACTGAACTGTATCGGAAGTCTCTCTTTCTTCTCTTTTCACGTTTTATCTGGCTTACCACACCAAACATTGTGTTATATAAGCTTCAGACAGGTATTTCAAACTTCATAAAAACAAACTAATATTGAAATACTAAATACAAGTACAGTAATTTTGAAATGAAAAACAGAATTAATAAATCATACAGTTGACTCGAAAATCTAATAATTGTTTTGATGTTATTATTACAAAAACAATCGAGACGATCGATGTATTGTAAAGCCGTTTATTTCGGCCTTACAATACAAATTTGTAGTTTGTAGTAGTAGGGCCGTAAGATTTCGAGTGCTCGGGAGCACGATTTCGTCTGACGTGCAACCCGAAAGTTCCAATGCAAAGATTCTTAATATAGTTACGATACAGTTTATTACAGGATTGGTAAATAATTAGCGCCCGGTACACCACAAATTACACGCTCCGTCTGACCCATTATGAAGTGCATTAAGCTCTCCTCGGCGCAGGTAGGTATTACGAAACGAATTCTAGAACCGGAAACAAATAGGTGGACGAGATAGATGACGGCCTAAGAAAAACGACCGACGACGTAACGCTGGTGTTTGCAGAGAGTGGCGAAAAGATAGAAAGATGAGGGGGGTTTTGATCCACGACCGAACTGTATTAAGTGCGAAGAAGCACGAATATTTGGAGGATTTTGACGGTTTCATTACAACACATCCTTACAAACACCACTCGCCGTAACATTCACAACTGAACCATTATTTAGTTTGTTCGTCGCATCCAATCATTTACATATCACGCTTCGTTAAAGTAAACGACACCGTCACATAACACCGACACCGCTTCCCGAAATCCAACCCCTAGATCCTCGTCCTGGGAAGTGGAAACGTCGCTCGATGTTTTCGAGTGGCGGCTAAAGGGGCTCTGGTACACTGGATATATACACACTACAGTTGTGTAAATCTTTCTGGTGCAACTTCGTCAACAGAGATATGAAGGATGTTTGCAAAATGCTAAAACTTTCTAATCATTGAAGAGCACTATTCGGCCGAATACTGAATACCTAAAACGGGAGTAAGAAATAACAAAAACACAGTAAATTAATCATTTTGGTATTTAGATTTACTATTATCGGTTTGGCGTTATTTGTTTATATTTATTTATAACTTATAACATGCATAAAATAAAAAAGAAAATAATGTTAGTCACATGTACTAGCAAATTATAATTACAAAGATCAGCTCACGTACATACCTACTCGTTCGAGAATCGTCGCAAATCCGAGGGTCTGACCTTGCCTATCTCCAAAACAGACAGCATTTCGCTGTACTGGCATAGTGTAAAATCGATCAGTATAAGAGTTGCGCTTAAAAGTTTAAAGCCTTTTTTCTCGGAATCTTCTGGCTAGTGCGCTTTACAATTTTTCTGGGTTGGCACCCTTGAGATATACCACTAACCTGCAAACTCTCATCCCGAACCGAATTTCCGAGACCATAAGGTCCGCTTGTAAATACTTAACACTACCTCCTCGTTTCCACGTATATCGTCGACCCACGTATTTAATTTAAATATTCAAATAAAATCCTTTTATATTTCATGCAACTAAGATAAAATTTAGTTCAACTACAATTCACGAGATAGGATGCGAATAACAATTATGCTAACTACTCTNCAGTAAATTAATCATTTTGGTATTTAGATTTACTATTATCGGGTTGGCGTTGTTTGTTTATATTTATTTATAACTTATAACATGCATAAAATAAAAAAGAAAATAATGTTAGTCACATGTACTCGCAATTTATAATTACAAAGATCAGCTCACGTACTGTACATACCTACTCGTTCGAGAATCGTCGCACATCCGAGGGTCTGATGCTGCCCATCTCCACTACAGACAGCATTTCGTTGTACTGCCATAGTGTAAAATCGATCAGTATAAGAGTTGCGCTTAAAAGTTTAAAGCCTTTTTTTCTCGGAATCTTCTGGCTAGTGCGCTTTACAATTCTTTTGGGTTGGCAGAGATATACTACTAACCTGCAAACTCTCATCCCGAACCGAATTTCCGAGACCGTAAGGTCCGCTTGTAAATACCTAACACTACCTCCTCGTTTCCATGTATATCGTCGACCCACATGTTTAATTTAAATATTCAAATAAAATCCTTTTATATTTCATGCAACTAAGATAAAATTTAGTTCAACTACAATTCACGAGATAGGATGCGAATAACAATTATGCTAACTACTGTCAAGCTCCTGCGTATAGAAAAGAGATTTTGCTGAACTCCCGTGTCTTCTGTAATTTAACTATTTTGAACAGAAAGGAACCTACAGTAAGTGTCACATAAGTGAGATCATAAAGCCACGACTTTTCACACTGATTTTATACAATCAAAAAGCATCATACTGCGGTCAAAACACCCTACGCGTTATATGTAATATTTAATAAATACATAACAGTATACTTAAGATTTATTTAGCTAATTTAAATTACATAAATTATGAATTCTACACATAACTAATAACTACGTAAATTCTATTCTCTGACACATACTACACATATAAATATTTGTCTTACTGTAAGAGTTAGTTGTTGTTATTAGGAATGGGACAAAGTTCTCATTTGACGAACTGCACGTTTTCAAAATAGTTATAAGAATAATTATTTAATTATAAACTTTATAGTAGNAGATAAAATTTAGTTCAACTACAATTCACGAGATAGGATGCAAATAACAATTATGCTAACTACTGTCAAGCTCCTGCGTATCGAACAGCGAGATTTTGCTGAACTCCCGTGTCTCCTGTAATTTAACTAGTTTGAACAGAAAGGAACCTACAGTAAGTGTCACATAAGTGAGATCACAAAGCCACGACTTTTCACACTGATATTATACAATCAAAAAGCATCATACTGCGGTTAAAACACCCTACGCTTTCTATGTAATATTCAATGAATACATAATAGTATATTAAGATTTATTTAGCTAATTTATATTACATAAAGTATGAATTATACACATAACTAATAACTACATAAATTCTATTCTCTGACACATACTACACATATAAATATTTGTCTTACTGTAAGAGTGAGTTGTTGTTATTAGGAATGGGACAAAGTTTTCATTTGACGAACTACCCGTTTTTAAAATAGTTATAAGAATAATTATTTAATTATAAACTTTATAGTAGCTTATACATTAAATTACTTTTTATAAATTCTTAAAGCTTATTATGATATTTAAAACATTTCGGTTTGAAAGACATGATAATGATGCAAATATGATAAGAATTTGCAAGAATATATGTGCCATTATTCTGAAAAAAAATAATGCTTAAGCCAAATGTATTTATCGTTCTTGCTTTCAGTGTTCACTGGGTACCAAACTTTTCATAATTATTTTATGATTAGTGCTTTAATTTTTGTTAATTTACACAGTCAGATTTACGTATTTTACAGTAAAATTCTTAATATTTTCAGTTGTGTTTAAAATTATATATTTTTAAATATTCGCAGATAAAACAAAGAATAGAAATTGCATAACCAATGACGAGAAGAATAAAAGTACTCATCATGTCTACTAAAGATAAAGGATTATAAGACGATTCTTCAACATTTTTTGTTGGTGGCATCAGATCATCGGTTAATCTCTTGTAAATTCCAGAATCTCTTAAATTTCTAATTCTGAAATTAAATAAATAGAATTATTCACTGATAATGTATTTTTTATTTATTTTTTAAAAATCTGAAACGAACATTTACCTATGTAAAATGTATGTGAAAATTATGCATTTCTTTATTGTAAAATATATTATCAAACTTCTAATCTGAGAGCTTTCTCTTTCAGATTATTGACGATGAATTTAGAAAATTTTTGATAGGAAGAATCAATAAAAAAATGTGAAAAAATCTATATTTTCAATGTAAACTATTCGTCGAGTTAATGTAATTGTATAATAACTTAAAACGCTATTCTTTAATAAATAAATTATACATTTTGAAATAACTTACATTCATCGTAGATTCATAAGAATTTTTTGTTTGTTCTTTTCTGCGTTTTTTTCTTGGTAACTGTGGACTATCAAATGTGCATGATGATAACGAAATGCTTTCATTAAATATTTCATCATCATGTACATCGATATTCACATTGATAATTCTATCTGTTTCTGCCTCAGACATGCAGCCAGAAGTGGATGGTTGTGTATCATTTAACTATAAATAAAAATATGCTACATTTAATTAATTTTTAGCTATTTCAATATATAGAATACATAGGTTGTCATTTTACAAGCTCCGATGTTCCATAAAAAAAGACAAGTGTAAATAACAAAATGAATTTTTTTACCAAAAGTTAGCTACTGTACAAACATGATTATTTTTTGATATAATCACTGTGAAAATTCAGGCATTTCTCATACCTGTGGATGAGCTTTCTTATCCTCTTGTCATAGAATGTTGCCTCCAATGACTTTAGATGGCCCTAACTTTTGTTTGAAGATCGTCATTAGTCTCGAACCTCTGCGCTCCTAGTCACTTTTCCTGTTCAACAAAGAGGTGGAAGTCGCTCGGTGCTAAATTGGGAGCTAGACGCTCAGTGTTTAAAAGTGGTGAAGACTTCCATCTCTTTCCTAAATTGAAAACGTGGCTAGCAGGGCAGATGTTTGAGACTAACGACGATCTTCAAAACAACGTTGTTAGGCCATATCAATTCATTGGCGGCAACATTCTATGACAAAAGGGATGGATAAGCTCATCAACCGATATGACAAATATCTCAATCTTCACAGTGATTATGTTGAAAAGTAACAATGTTTGCACAGTAGCTAACTTTTGGTAATAAATTCATTTTGTTATTTGTACTTGCCTTTGTTTTATGGACCATCGTAGCTTGAAAAAAACAACTTCCTCGTATATACAGGGTGTATCAGGATGACGTTTTAAAATTTTGGGGGATTGGAGAGGATGAAATTTTGAACGTTTTGATATAAGAAACCCATAGCCGAAAATGTGATATAAAGTTTCTACAGCATTTTGCAATTTGCAGTCGGTGTGCTGAATGAAACAGCAGAATACAGTATTTATGACAAGTTTCATTGACAAAATAGTAGAGTACAACCAAACTGTACATCGAATCAGTGGCTGCACTTCTTTACAGTAAATGTTCAATGTGGCGACTACCAACTTCGTTACATAATGTGCAACGATGAAGCATGTTTTGTCCGTCTCTCCGTAAGATGCCACGCTTTCCTCTGATGGTATTAAATGCTGTAAAGATGCGCTCCGTAAGCTCATGAACTGTTCCAGATATCTATAAATGGTACTTATAATCAATGCTCAGACTTTTACTTATCTCACACTATGCCTGCACTCTTTTGTCTTTTCTTCGAAAAAACAAAGAATTAAAGTCCCACAGGCATTCGTGAGACTGAATTAGCTTGATTAATCTGGATTCTGCGAACTTATCCGTCGTCTTGTTTTCTGCCACGATAATGAACTCTTTTTGATGTTTCCACCGTGTTGATGGCACAAAAACGTTTTCTGATTGGATGCACGTTTGCAACATTCTGTTTTTAGTTGCGATTGTAGTCGCTCCAGTTATCGAAGGGGTTTACTGGTTAATGAGAACAGCCATTGCGATTGCAGTCACCTGCCCGGCTGGAAATTGCATGGTGTAACCATTGCTTAAGGGTTACTTTTTGGGTCCATTATCTAACTTGAATTTTGTGCAAGTTCAATTTGTATATTTATTAAATGTAATTTCATAAGAAACCACAATGTTATACAAAATAGCAGAAGGAAACTATTTTTTCATAACCCATAATAAGAGAATCATTATGTGGCAGTATTTATTCTGATATAAAAGTACGAAAAATATATATAAACATAAAACACAACGTTCACATAAAAATGTCTATGTACAAATACAGCTGCACCAAACCACAGAAGTATTCACGTGCACTACTGTCAAGAGCACCGGTACACCGGAAAGCTTTAACCCTAGTAATTAATTCTCTGAAGTTTTTATTATCTTTTTTGATTTACATACATTTATGTAACTGCAAATTTACTTAAGTCAAACAATTGCTGGATTATATCGGGTTATTCAATGTTTATGTTTGTATTTATGTAAATCATAAATAGTGTTACCACCCGTATAATTTTTACCCGGACAGTCCAGGAATTGACTCACTGTCCGGGTGAACTATTAATTTTGTCCGGGAATATCGTAGAAATCGTGAAATTACGATGAAACAAAGTTCTTGCAAATATTTCTACAAATTTACACTATTTTAACAACAAAAGTACTCACACTGAGACTTTGGCGGCAAAAGTGATATCATTTTGCCATTCCGTCGTCCATTTCCATGTGAGTACCAGGCTTAAGGAAACATTTCTCAACCTTCGTTAACCTTTGATAAAACCTTAATATTTTTCTGTGGCCCTCCATGATAATAGCACACTTTGATAGATTTTGCATTGCAGATGTCATTTTAAATGTTAAGTTATGTATATTTTCAGCCTTCAAATTCAAAACTTCTGTACATACAGCATAATTATATGTAATTGTTATATTTTAAAGTGCTTAAAATTGAGTGTGGAGCTAAACTTAAGGCAATTTCCGAGGTGAACAAATGTTGGTGCGAAATTGAAGTTTTACAATATATTCACTCTATAAATCTACATGCAATAGACTTATTTTTGTAGAAGGATATTTACTATTAAAATATTAAAGTGGCATGTCTTTATTTACAAGAAACATACATATATATGTATCATCTGAAAACAAATCAAACTATACATTTTTTATTCAAAATTTTATCATCAAGTTTAATTTGCCTTTTATTTAAGCAAGATATTTTAATAATTACAACAATATAGTTACTGACTTATAAGAGTAATTACAATTTGAAACCACCGGTACACAACCTTAAGACATAAGTATAAGTAAAGTACATTTCGTATGTTATTCTGGCAAATTATTAAACATTACTTTATGAAGAATAGTACCTTTAAAAAGTTATATATATATAAACCAATCATCTAAACGACTCTAAGTATAATTCTAATTTATTGGTTAATCTTTCAAATAAACCACTGTAAATTATTACGTTCACCTCATTATTAGGTGTTCATTATGCGCGTTTCTGAACTTACTTTTTGCCAAAAAAAAGGGAAAAAGATCTGTATATTGTTTTAAATTATATAATATAACAACAACTAATGGAAATAGAGTATTCACAATTTGCTGTACGAAATGCAAATGATGTAATTAAGAAAACGAAATTTAAATATTAAAAACATGTATCCGAGCATAGGATGGAATTTAATAAAGATGAATTTAATTAAATTACAAGTTGAAAACTAGTTTATACAATTAATTAAATTTACATATAATAATTATTATTTTCAAGTAGATCAAGAATTTTATGGACAGACTAACGGTATTAGTATGAGGTCAAAAATGGGGCTAAAATTAGCACAAATCCTTATGAAACATTTTGATAACTAAATAAACAATATAAAAGTTGTAAAATTGGGTGTTAAATATGCAGATGATTATTTAATAATACAGGTATACCGCGCTTTACGTCGGTAATTGATTCCAGGAGAGGCGACATAAGTCGAATTTACTTGTCTCCGAATCTACTTGTGACTAGGCTAAACCCTTGTTCTGTATTTTATTTATTAATGCATTTTTAATAATATATGGTTAATAAGTATCTATTTTAAGTTTACAAACAAATAAATTTTAGTTTTTAATATAGTACAGGAAAAAGTAATCTAAATTTACAAATGCATGTACTATAAATACAGTACGTACTTGTAAATGTATTGATATATATTTTAATATAATTTTATGTGCATTAAACGCTTTTCTAGTCATATTAAGACTTCAATATTTGTGTCGGACAAACGTAAAGTCGAATAAAATGACTTAAACTTGATTTTTATTTTTCCACATACTATTTTGACAAACGACGTGACTCGAAACGACGTAAGTCGAGGTATAATGGATTAGATAAATTCACATTTTTTTACTTTTATCTACATTACATGATTTCTTGTAACTATTAATTATAAATCATATTGTCCAGAAAGTATGAAAAGAAATGCTTATATTATGGAATATAAGCATTCCTTTTAATATATATATACATATATATAAATATGTNAGGCAATAGTCGGAGAATGGACCGGTTTAACAATTCGTGCCTCATCCCATTTAACACTTGCACCATCTGTTTGCGCCATGATTGCCAAGATAGTGTTGTTGTTCCCTTTACTAACGTCATACATATGCTCCTTTAAACGAACCGCCAGGTTTCTTGTGGTGACGCCCACATAATCTTTTGCCACTCCTAATTGTTGATTTTCAAAAGGAATTCTATAAACACCAGCTTTTTCCTTCATTCCTATCTTGTCCTTATCATTCCTTAGTAACTTGTAGATGTTTGGCGCTCGTTTATAAACAGATCTTGTGCTCTTATATTTACAAAATTCTTCCATTATTCCTTCGACATTCCTGTTGTATGTAAACTTGTTAAACCTAACTTTTGGCTTATTCCGTTTGTTTGTCCCTTGCTTGTAACCTTTGACCAAACCGTTAATTGTAGATGTTTTGTATCCTAAACTTTTCGCAATCTTCTTGATTCTGTTAATCTCGCTAATTCTATCTTGTATGTTGGTGCAATATAAGAATGCTCTTTTAATAAGTTAATCTATGTTTAATCTGTATTTTGTAAATATTAATTGACCAATGTATATGTTTAATGAATGTACAACTAGTTAGTTGTTACTGTAATATGAAATTTTTATTTCTATACATTCAATAATTTTAACATACAGCATTTGATGACTTAACAGAATAGCACTTCTAATGCACTTTAAAACTCATACTTTGACTGGTTTATAATAGTTTTTTCCTTCTTTTTGGCTGAAAACAAGTTAGTACTAGCTGTTCACTTATGCTCATTCATTATCGTGAACACAATGATTTACAGTGATTGAATTCAAAGGTAAACCGTTAAATTAATATTATACTTAGAGTATTTTAGATGTTTGGTTTATATATATATAAGGTTTAGAATTGTAAGTACTCTCATATGAAAGTAACTATATTATTACAATTTACATTACGTAGTATATCATGATTTATTCCAATGTTTTTAAATAGCACTGAAGAGTAGCTAAGATAATTTATCAGCTTGTAATGCATATGTAAAATTTATAACATGCCACAATAAAAATTATATGTCATTAAAACCTTGATATTTGTTATGAAAAAAATCAACCTAATTAAAAACGATTAAAGTGATTGAAGAGAATAATATTAATACAGCACCCCAACAAATAAAAACTTACATCAGTTTGTTAAAAGTTACAGCAGAAAAGAGTCATAGACTCAACAACACAGAAAACAAAATAGGAATTGTGTTTCTATCTATAATTGAATAAGCACTCTCTCCTACATTATGAAGCATTCAATACAATGTTAACGTAACTGCCATTGCTTGATGACAAGTGTGTTGCAGAGGGCTCCACATAGGTCGACCTCTAATCTAGAATTTAACATAGACAGAAAGATGCACACTATATGTTGAACATTTGTATTGATATTCTTCCTGTTGCAACAACTCGCCCGTCCAACCCGTTTTTCTTGTAAGAATTGGGTTCTCGGTTAAAATAAAGTGTTAAGTTTGTTCAAAGTTAAATGCCTTTGTTTCTTTAATTTATTAATTTAAACTTAAAATGTCAACTAGGACTTATCTATTATTAAGATTTTAGTTTAAATTGTAAATTTTGTTATTTGGGCTGTTGTTTGATTCTTCCGCCATCACAATGTAGCCATACGATCAACTTGGGTTAAAAACAATGGCTTGTAAAGATGTAAGAATAGTAGAATTCCATATATCATTTTTGCATTGACATGTTATGCCGTTAGCAATACCTTGACACCAAGTGTACTTAATGTGTCTGCTGTAGAAATTATCATCTTGCACATTATAATCTGTGAGATAATAATTTCTACAGCTTGTAATTAAAGCAAGGTTTATACTGGCATACAAACTGCTACAAAATTGACAGAACTGCCAGTTCTTCCCCTTTTGGCAAGTGTTTCACTGGTTCATTAGGAGTCGAGAATATCTTTTGGCTAATCCACTTTTAAAGGCTAGCATTTAAAACCTTTTTAACCAATTGCGTCTTAACTAAGTTTGGGTCACTTAGTACAATGTTTTTTCGTTTGCATGACAGCGTAAACCAAGCTTAATATGATACACATGGTAAGTATCAAACAAGGCATTATGTTTTTTAATTTATAACATCTTATGACGAAGTATTAATTTTTGTCTAGCTAAAAATAAATTCTTGTAGAAAATTCAATAGTTCTAGTTACTAACTATTAAAAAATTACTCACATGCCTACGTCGATCAAGATTCCTTCACAGTCCGGATCTTTCAACAGCTCTGCCAGAATCTCCCACGAATGAAGGAGGGTGTCGCTTTCGTGAAAGTGATCATTGCATCCGTATCCTCTAAAATAAAGAAACATGCATAAACAAACAATCGGTAAAATCGCTGAAATTTAAAACGTTGACATGCTCACGGAATTTCTAATTCGGGTCCGGAACGAAATGTGGCACCCGCAGCCTTGGCGTCATTTATACCTAAAAGAAAAAGCAAAGATGTAATGTATCTCCATATGTTCAAATGGATTAAATTGTAATGTGCAGGACTCACTTCTCAAGATGCGATGATAATTCCCCTCAAAATCCATCGCCCACTGGTTCAGAGTGCATGAGGCCAATATCACTTTACTTCTCATTTTGAAATGAGTCTAAAAAAATGCATTAATTTAAATGTAATTGAACAGCAACAAGAATATTTATGTAATTATTTAAGCAGTCTTACATATTCTTAAGTCTATCCAAATTTAACTAAACATGCAAAGAAAATATACCACAAAAATATACTTAAATGGGAAGATTAGATATGAAGCTTAACCTTTCTTTACGGTTCTGGCAAAATTCAGTTTGACACTATCATCTACAAATGTTTTTCGCCATTTTATGCTGGTCTTACTCAGGCGTTAGTAAAAAGAAAAACAGTTCAAAGTGTTTGTAACGAATACAAATTTGAGTGTTTGTAACACAATCTCCACATATGTAAGTCAAACAAATAGCAAAAAAGAATTATTTATTCAATTTGTAATATTCAAGATAGTCAGATGTAACCTATCCCTCCAAAGGTCTTTGCAGCAATCTACACTGTTTTGTAAAAATAATTTCTAACTAGAGCAGTTTTCGGCCTCATCATGCAGTTTAAAATGGTTTAAAAAGTGACTACATGATCAAAATTGGCAAGAAAAATGAGCATTTATAACAGGCATTTACATCAAACTGATCTTCATTTGAACATGATTAAGAAGTAGCACAATAGTTAATACTTGAAAAATTACTCACTTATTTTTTTCTGTCCCGGCAGTCAGATATTTTTAACATCACAATAACCTCACACTTACTTTCTTTTTACTTTATTCTTTATTAGGTACTAGAATTGAGTACATACCTAGTACCGCGAGTCATAACCAGATGAGTACAAATCCGAAATACAATACAGATATTTTAGACGAGAAGTTGATTACAATATAGAAAATGAAGTAGAAGAGTCGCGACAGTATGAATGAGATATATTATTCAAAAAAGGGTGTGCTTCTACTTTGGTAAAGTACAACCAATACAATACAATACAATAGAAAGGTTAAAGGGCCGCACACAATGGTATAGCCCAACAGATGAAACGGAAAAAAAATGTGAAGTTGAAGGGGTAAGTGGGAAGAAATACATAAAGTGAGATAGTAAAGAATAAAAAGAAGATTACATAGGAATCGTGGTTTCGGGAACACAATTAACATAATGAAGCGCATTACGCAAAGTTGAAAAGCAAGATATGTGACAGATAAATACCCATACAGACGGTGTGATGNGCGAAATATAATACAGATATTTTAGACGAGAAGTTGATTACAATATAGAAAATGAAGTAGAAGAGTCGCGACAATATTAATGAGATATATTATTCAAAAAAAGGTGTGCTTCTACTTTGGTAAAGTACAAGCAATACAATACAATACAATAGAAGGGTTAAAGGGCCGCACACAATGGTATAGCCAAACAGATGAAACGGAAAAAAGATGTGAAGTTGAAGGGGTAAGTTGGAAGAAATACATAAAGTGAGATAGTAAAGAATAAAAAAAAGATTACATAGGAATCGTGGTTTCGGGAACACAATTAACATAATGAAGCGCATTACGCAAAGTTGAAAAGCAAGATATGTGGCAGATAAATACCCATAGACGGTATGATGACAAAACTTTGCGGGAGTGATAAAGAACAAGCATACAGATGAAAGTCCAAACAATTTTAAGACAGCAATAAAACCANGAAAAAAAAAATTTAAAAATTTCGATATGAAATTTACATTAAATGATTATCCAAAATTAAAGTTAGAAATGACACAAACAATACTTAGATAGCAGATATAATACTAAACAATATAAGCAAGATAAAAGGTGTAATTCGTTTCCATACATTAAGAATATGTTTGAAATATGTAACTCTATCCTAAGACAGAATAATATATGTTTGGCCCCATCTTTGACAAATCAAATATCACAAAATATATAAGAAATTTAATGACAATGATAATAGAAATTATAAAAAAAGATCTTAAAAAAGAAGGCACCTTTTACAGGATAGAATGTACTTGTACTAAACCAAAATACTAATATTGGAAAGAAAAAAGTTAACATAAAGCGGCAATATGTCTCAAATATATTCAATCAACATAATTATAAGCTTCCAAAATTAATACAAATAAAACACATATAAATTGAAAAATACCGCAAAAATGAAATCGTAAACATTTCATTTTTTGTATGAAATAATACAAAGCATATCATCAGTTTAATAAGTATGGTAATAATTNTATAAATGTAAAATTAAGGAACACACATAAATTGAAAAATACCGCAAAAATGAAATCGTAAACATTTCATTTTTTGTATGAAATAATACAAAGCATATCATCAGTTTAATAAGTATGGATATAATTTGGTCGGTTGAGTGTAGTTTTTGTTTAAATTATAATGCTATACCACAAACATTTATGGTTTAATGTGTGGTGAAACAAATTAGTAAGAACGTTATTGTTTTATAAATGTTAATCTATGTTTAATCTGTATTTTGTAAATCTTAATTGATCAATGTATATTTTTAATGAATGTACAACTAGTTAGTTGTTACTGTAATATGAAATTTTTATTTCTATACATTCAATAATTTTAACATACAGCATTTGATGACTTAACAGAATAGCACTTCTAATGCACTTTAAAACTCNATCTCCATCATTACAAAACCGAAATAAAAAATGCAAAACAGGTGTCCTGGAGGCAGTTTTGCACCACTGCCTCCAGTAATCCATGGGGCTTTATTACCAAATTTTGCAAAGATAAATTTAAAAAGTCAGAAATTCTTTATTCCAACACCTCTGGGGAAAACTTCTTTCATGTCTTGAACAAAAAAATAAACAGTTTTTGCTTGGAGGATCCACTAGAGCAGGACTCTGCAAACCATATCCAGATTCGCCAAAGCAACGACACCCCCATCAATACAGATAACGATCCTGACTTCATGCCACATGAGATTGACAATGCCTTCTCTAGCCTCAGAAATAGGAAATCTCNTTCGTTCGATAAGGCAAAATCGACTTTGACTCTGGGATAAACTTCTGCTCCGGCCGCCTAAAAATTTTGTTTGACCGTGAAAAATTAATTCTTTTAAATTTCTCGTAATAAGGGTTTGTTTACCATAGAATTACGACTCCTGATTGAATTTCGATATGTTCTCACGTCTTCTAAATCTAAAGTTGCAGTGATTACTTCCTGTAAAATACAATGATATATTTCAGAAAATAAATCTGTGTAATACAATTTTCTCAGGAACACAAACTGAACCGAAAGTCAGTATGTACTAAATTCAAAATTCTTCAAAGGAAACAGAATGTTTTAAATGCTTTGTAAACAAATATCACACAATATGTTACTTATATTTAAATCAGTGTCACAAAAATACAAATAGTGTCACAATTATGTCATTCTTTTTGACTTATTGTGAATCAACCATAGTAGGTAGTGACTTGGCGGTCAACCAAATGTTCCAGATTACTTCAGCGGCATTAAAATCTCTGCTTTTGGCATAATATTTCTACAGTTATGAGCATTATATCAGTATTTGTACAACCATTACACAAATTTCCTGTTGTCAACCCACATACGTCATATTATTCCCATACTGCTGTTTTTAAGTCAGTATAATGTACAAACAGAATAACACCTAAACCCAAATTTTCAACAAATAAATACAAAACTAATTAGTGTTCAAATTTGTGTTCAGGAGTTATTCTGTTCGTGTATCGTTCCAGTTTACTTGTGCAGTTGTTGTTATAGTATAATGTACAGTACTCCCAATTTCTGCATTCTTCTGGGATTTTATCCATTGTTTCTCACTTGTCAGTAGGTGAGATTACACTTGCTTAGTGACACAATGCCACTGACTAAGTTGATATGTATTGAGGCAATCCTAACCAAATAAGGTAACTATACAAAGCACACTGCCACTAAAACAACAGGCTTTATAAGACAACGAATGTAGGCATTCTTACACCACAGTGTGATTTTTACATCCACAATATTCTTTTGAGCTATCGTTTTCACTGGGCAGAGATTGACAGTAGAGACAATGCTGTTTTAATCAAGGCCCCAAATGTTTATGTCAAAGCCTGTCAAATGATTAAATGAAATTTCTTTTCACAAACTTACCACTTCTTGGAGCGCAAACTGCCTGGCCCGAGAAACCACATGTCCGTTAATGGCAATGTGCGAACAACCTTGATAGTAGACTCTCTCTCCGTCACATCCTCTCAAATTGGAAAATACATAAATCCCTCCGTTCTGAAGAAAACTTTAATAAATACCTTCGTCACCTAGCAACTATAGTAAATTTAATTTTTATTAATCAATTAATGAACCTTTGCCGTTGCAGATTTAACCAAATCGACGAGTACATGGGCTTTGCATAACTCGTGATAGGAGCCACTTCCGTTCACGAATATTTCCACTCCGTCCAGGGCATATGGAATGTGGGTGCTGCATTTTGTCGAATGGACAAAATAGAAAAAGTNCATCGCTCCCAATTTGGCTTCCGCCTTCAAAAATTTTCAGCCGACGCCATTAACGAAGTCTTCAACAATGTCAATCATCTCCTGGACAATCATAATTATGTCCTGGCCATCAGCCTGGACATTGCAAAGGCGTTTGACAGTGCCTGGTGGCCATTGATATTACAGAATCTTAGGAATATGAATTGTCCTGCAAACATTTACAAGATTCTAAAAGATTACCTATGTGACAGATCAGCCACGTTACAGTGTGGAGGGCACACTATCAGCCGCAGCGTTGTTCGCGGCTGCCCTCAGGGTTCTGTTTGTGGCCCAATACTATGAGATATTATCTTCAATGACTTTTTGGTGCAGAATTTTGGGCAACACAACACAATTGCATATGCAGATGATGCCATGGTGCACCTCGGATGCCGCTCTAGGGCAGACATTGAGAAAAACGGAACTAGCATTCTGGATAATATTTTAACGTGGGGAAAGGAACATAAACTAAACTTCAACGTGCAAAAGACTAGATGCATAATTTTTTACAAACCTGGACATCGCAACCTATATTTGAGAGTCCCCACCATTAAAATGGGGGGACGTACTGTAACTGTTAAAAAGAATATCAGGTATTTGGGTGTGGTGCTCGACCACAGTCTCTTATGTACTGCCCACACGGAATATATAGCGGAGAGAACTCGCCGGACCTTTAATACTTTTGCCGGCTTTGCAAGAAGAAGATGGGGCCTAGCTTCTGATGAAATGGAAATTATATACAATCATATCTTCGTTATTATTATCACCAATGCTTGCGGCAGCTGGGGATGGGCTGTCCGCAAGGTACACATCAAACGGAAGCTCATTGCAGCACAAAGAAGCGCTCTTATCCACATCTCTCGGGCTTACAGAACNTTGACATGCTCACGGAATTTCTAATTCGGGTCCGGAACGAAATGTGGCACCCGCAGCCTTGGCCTCATTTATACCTAAAAGAAAAAGCAAAGATGTAATGTATCTCCATATGTTCAAATAAATCAAATTGTAATGTGCAGGACTCACTTCTCAAGATGCGATGATAATTCCCCTCAAAATCCATCGCCCACTGGTTCAGAGTGCATGAGGCCAATATCACTTTACTTTTCATTTTGAAATGAGTCTGAAATAATGCATTAATTTAAATGTAATTGAACAGCAACAAAAATATTTATGTAATTATTTAAGCAGTCTTACATATTCTTAAGTCTATCCAAATTTAACTAAACATGCAAAGAAAATATAACACGAAAATATACTTAAATAAGAAGATTGTATATAAAGCTTAACCTTTCTTTACGGTTCTGGCAAAATTCAGTTTGACACTATCATCTACAAATGTTTTTCGCCATTTTATGCTGGTCTTACTCAGGCGTTAGTAAAAAGAAAAACAGTTCAAAGTGTTTGTAACGAATACAAATTTGAGTATTTGTAACACAATCTCCACATATGTAAGTCAAACAAATAGCAAAAAAGAATTATTTATTCATAATGTACAGGACGTGGTTGTTGTATCATCAAATGCAGTGTGTAGCGTCTGTGTAATCCAAAACGAGTTGGTAGACGAACGGACAGCAATTGGTTAGAAAACGTACGTTTTATTTAAAAAATTAGGAGATTATGAATTAGGAATTTTTTTAATAAAACGTACGTTTTCTAACCAATTGCTGTCCGTTCGTCTACCAACTCGTTTTAGATTACACAGACGCTACACACTGCAATTATTTATTCAATTTGTAGTATTCAAGATAGTCTGGTGTAACCTATCCCTCCAAAGGTCTTTGGAGCAATCTACACTGTTTTGTAAAAATAATTTCTAACTAGAGCAGTTTTCTGTCTCATCATGCAGTTTAAAATTGTTTAAAAAGTGACTACATGGTCAAAATTGGCAAGAAAAATGACCATTTCTAACAGGCATTTACATCAAACTGATCTTCATTTGAACATGATTACAAAGTAGCACAATAGTTAATACTTGAAAAATTACTCACTTATTTTTTTCTGTCCCGGCAGTCAGATATTTTTAACATCACAATAACCTCACACTTACTTTCTTTTTACTTTATTCTTTATTAGGTACTAGAATTGAGTACATACCTAGTACCGCGAGACAACCAGATGAGTACAAATGCGAAATATAATACAGATATTTTAGACGAGAAGTTGATTACAATATAGAAAATGAAGTAGAAGAGTCGCGACAGTATTAATGGGATATATTATTCAAAAAAGGGTGTGCTTCTACTTTGGTAAAGTACAACCAATACAATACAATACAATAGAAAGGTTAAAGGGCCGCACACAATGGTATAGCCCAACAGTTGAAACGGAAAAAAGATGTCATGTTGAAGGGGTAAGTGGGAAGAAAAACATAAAGTGAGATAGTAAAGAATAAAAAAAAGATTACATAGGAATCGTGGTTTCGGTAACACAATTAACATAATGAAGCGCATTACGCAAAGTTGAAAAGCAAGATATGTGTGACGGTGTGATGACAAAACTTTGCGGGAGTGATAAAGAACAAGCATACAGATGAAAGTCCGAACAATTTGGAGACAGCAATAAAACCAAAAAAGCTAGAGGGACAATTAGCCCAGCACATTTATGCTATGGGCAAAGTCCTTAAAGGCACTGTAGATGGATTTGTTATTTACAAAAGTCTTGAGCTCGCAGGGCCAAAGAATCCCTTCAGTGAGAGCGGAATTATTGAGACTCCTCTTTTGAGAAGTATAGTGAGGACAGTAGTAAATTATATGATATAGTTCTTCCATCTCGTTAAGAGAGCACGTGCACTGTCCATTGCCCTTACGAAGAAACCGCAAGAGGTAACATATAAAGTTGCCGTGACTGCTCAACAGTTGAGTAAGAAGTTAGGAGGGAAACAGATGCTTGTTTTCCCTTCTGATAATAGCGTCGGGAATAAACTTGTCGGTTAACCTACCCGTGGAGCTGGCATCCCACCTTGCTTGCCAGTACTTCCAGCAGGCCAGACTAATCTGATCGGAGAGCAAGGTAGGGAACACTGCTGTAAGTTCAGTGGGTGCACCTATCAGATGCAGTGCGGGGCAGTAGATTTGCCCTCTCGTTCCCGGGAATACCGGAGTTGCCCTTCACCCAAATAAATTTGAAGTCAATATCCTTCATGAGTATTTTTTCATAGTCCTTCATGAAGGGTTTGAAGAGATTTACTGACAATGGGGAGTTTTATGTTAGGGTTTTTAAGTTGAAGGAGGGCAACGCTAATATCAGTAAGAATGGTAACTTTATTATAGAACCTAGAGTTGGCATTATTCCTGATCCATTTTAGAACATTCCTGATAGCCAGTGATTCAGCTTGGTTAGCCGTACAGTGAGGAGCCAGCATATACTGCGCCTGATAGACATTTATGTTGTTGAAGACCACAACGATGGAGGAGCCAACCCCTCTATTTGACTTAGAGCCATCTGTATATACACAAAGGACAGTGTGGTTGCAGGAACCGTTTATGAAGAAAAGATGATCAAAGATAAAATTAAGATGTAACTCTTGAAGAACTGGCTTTACGTCCAGTCCGTGATCAGCTATGAAATTAGCAAATACTAACGGCGTCATAATGGTCATTTATTTTTTTGGTGATGGAGTTATACTTTTCAGTGGTAAATTTTTGTTAGCAAGTTTATGTTGATGAAATTTCCAAACTTTACTTTTGATAACTTAGTCAATTGTAGAAGATCCACAATTACAAGGATTGCATCAGTGGGAGCAGTTCTGTAGGCCTTAACCACTGAGATGGCTGCTAGTCTCTGAGCAAAAAGTAACTACCTATTAATGTGAACCTTGTCAACAAAATTGCCCCAGATCTCTGAGCCGTACGTGATAATAGGCTCTATCACAGCAGTATACATTAGTCTGCGTGCCTTACTGCTGAAATCCCATCGGTTTCTTGCTGTAGAAGCAAGAAAATGCATTATTTTGGTTATCTTTTCATAGGTGTGTTGCACGTGTTCCTTCTAGGTGAGCTTGTTGTCAAGAATAATTCCTAAGTACTTGATTTGATTAATGTTCTTAATTCTGTTACCGTCTATCTTAACAATGGTTTTTTTCCGCAAGGGTTTATTTTTAGGGAAGACAATGTATTGGCACTTGGAATAGTTTATTTTAAGCTTATTATTCTCACTTTACCTCGAGATACTCTATAAGATTTCATTCATGCTTGCCTGAAAAGTTTCTTGGTACTGATGAAAGATAATGAGAATAATGTCATCAGCATAACCTTGTAGATGCACGTTATATTCTTGAGGGAAGGTATGTTGAATGTTCAGGAGATTATTATACATGACATTCCATAGATNGGAAGTAATAAGTTTCCCGGTTAATTTTTTATCTGGAAGATTTTGTTAAAAAATCTTCTTATCTAAGTAAAGTCAAATAACATGCAAACTAGTAAAAATACGCCCTAAAATATAGAATACAGCAATTTTTTAACGTTTGTTTACATTCTCACTTTGATCACGTGGATTGGTTCTTCGCAGGAAAATCCAGACCAGATGGCTCTGAAAACACTCTCATTCATTGAAAGTTGATTCTGTCATAATATAAATGACCAATTAGAGCGTAATAGGCGTAGAAATAAAGATTTTAATGCCAATCAACAGCAAGAACATCTTACATACACTTACTATAGGGAGGTGGAGTTTTCCGGGAATATTTATTGCTAGATAGTTTTAAAAACATATTTACATGCCTAAATATAGTCGAATTGCCTAATTTAATGTCAAAAAAGTTAAATNCGCAATGAATCGTGGCGGAAATTCTGTACAAAGCTTGGAGAAAGCAATCCTTGGTCGACTCCTTACTATACAGTACGGAAAGAAATCATGTCGACCAGTGTCACGCATAACATCAACTCTAATAACAACAGATTCACTTCAAACATCTAAAATACTCTACAGAATATAATCGAAGATCTCTTCCCTAAATACAACCAAGCCACCGATAACCATCATCACAGAGCCATCCGCGGACTGTCTTAACATCTTCAAAACAACGACGAGCCTTTCAGTCTCTCTGAAATTAAAAAAGAGATACGCCTGATATAATAGAAGAAAGCTACTGGCCTGCTAAAAGTACTGGCAAGCAAAATGGGATGCCAGCTCCACAAGTAGGTTAACCCACAAGTTTATTCCCGACGCTATTATCAGAAGGGAAAACAAGCATTTGCTCATCTCCTTACTTCTTACTCAACTGTTGAGCAGTCACGGCAACTTTATAAGTTACCTCTTGCGGTTTCTTCATAAGGGCAATGGACAGTGCACGTGCTCTCTAAACGAGATGGAAAAATTATATCATATCACCCCTAAAATGGTCAAACTCGCATATTATGCAATCCCACCACGTTCCAAGTCGTTTTCAACAAGTGCCTTCAGCTTAGTATTTTCTCAACTATATGGAAAGAGGCTTCAATTAAACTTATTCCGAAATGCAATCATCCCACAAATTCTTCTGGCTATCGACCAATCTTTCTATTGCCAGTTGTTGGTAATGTTCTCGATGCCTTGATGATCAACAGAGTTCGTTATACCTGTGAAAAGAACAACAAACTAAACAACAATCAATATGGCTTTTTCAAGTGCAGAAACACAACAATGGCCCTCGAATCAATAGTTAATTATATTGAAGAGGCCAGGCTTAAAGGAAACCATAACATGACGGTGTCTATTGATTATAAAGGGACTTTTGATTATGCGTGGTGGCCTGCTGTTCTGGTGGCTTTGAGAGACAATGACTGCCCAAACAATATACAGTAATACCTCGACTTACGCTACCTCGACTTACGCGAACTCGGAATTACGCGATTTTCAAATCTCGTCGATTCGTCTTTTGTTTGAGCGCCACGCAACTCTTAATTACACCCTCCCCCCACACTATTGTTCGGCTTACATGTTCGGACGTGTCGCGTGGAATATACACATAGCTACAATTTATTTTGTGTTATTTATTTCTGTGTATGTTATACCTACGGAGACTTGAGAGACTTTATGTAGTGATTTCTTGTAACCGTGAACGAATCAAAAGACGAGATAAGATTAATGAGAACATTTATTAGCTTACATACATCCGTCTTGGATTTTACAAAACTTGCGAAATTATACCCCGACTTACGCTGTTATCGCTCGGTCTCACCTATCGCGTAAGTTCGAGGTATTACTGTATTAATGTAGTAAGAATCTATATCAGCAACAGGTAAATTATTGCCGCTACCAATAACAACACATATCTCCATAAAGAGATTAATACTGTAAAAAACTAATTTTGTTATGATTTTGTCTGGCCATAATCAGTTTGTCGTATTATGTTAAACTTTATTTTATGGAACATGTGGCAGGAGCCATCTCCAGCATTGTGTTCATGGTTGCCGACCTTCTCATGCTTGCAATTTATGCAGATGGGTTTCTGTCTATGTTTTCACACTCCCTAAAGGTGTGATCGCCAGCACAATGGCTGCAAGTTGCAGTGGATTGGCTACAGTTTCTAGTGGAATGGCCATATCTGCAGCAGCGGAAACACTGCAGGACGGGACAGAAGTCTGCAACCCTGCAGCGAGACCATTCCAAGCTGACTTTACCGAGCATTAATAGTTGTTTTCGAATTTGAGGTGTTACCTCAATTATCCAATTTGTGAAGGCATTTCCTTTTTCCCCATGGCGAATTTTACTTTAAAAACCTCTCTAAAATGTTCTTCTGTGGAAATTCCGGCTATGGTATCATTTTGATTAAAGATGAGCTGCGCAAGTTCATCACTGGTGATTTGAGCAAACACAGAATAGTGTGTGATGTTTGGTAGTCGTTTCCTTAATTGTTTTGTTAATATTTCAAAAATTTTTTCCTCTATATGTTTTTGTAATTTAAGAGCATCTGCTGTTTTTTTCAGTTCAACGGCCAGGCCACCGTTACCAATGTTTCTGATCCTCTCTATACCTATATTTAATTGTGACAGTTTAATCTTTTCATAAATAAGTTTTCTTAGGTTGTTGCAACTTTTGTCATTGTTATTTTGGTACAGAAGTAAAACTTCAGTGCTTAATGTAGGAGTTTTCGGGGGTTATATATTATTAATCTGATTTATGGTCTTCCCCGATTGGAGGATAGCACTGTACGTCAGTGGTTTTTCAGTGGGAGTGGAGTTAAAGTTTGTAATTACACGTAATTGGTTTATTTCTCCAGAAATCTCCTTTAGTTGACCTGTAGGGCTTTTTTGATTAAGCTTTTCGGAGATGTCTTCCACCTTCTTGTGGATCTTCTCGTTGCATTCTGTCAGGCCATCAATCTTGGTGATGATCTCTGCAAGTTTTTTTACTGAGATCAGTAGAGTGGTAGTCAGGTGTTAGTTTATTTCTGGGTGGCAGCAGGATGGGCAATGTTGGGGTCATGCCGGTAAGCAGCGACTCGTTATGATTAGGGGACAGTGGTCCCTTACATATGGGAGTTCCCAGGGATGAAGGGACACGTCGTTGGTTATCCCTATTTCCGTGAGTTGCATATCTGGAGCATTCCCTCCCAGAGGAGAGGATGCACGGGCTGGGTCTTCTATTGTAGGAGCAGTAGAGGTGAGATGTTTCACCGGTGGGCTGAGTTCGTTAATGGTAGATTCAGCAAAGTCTATAATCTTCTGGATCTGATTGGAGATGTATCGCACATGCTCTGCCATGCCGAGATGTTTGCCGTGGTCGAGCGACCCAAAAGCAGCGCTCCAAGGAGCGAGACAAGCGACCGAATTAGGGTCGGTTAGGGGAGAGCACACGACCACCTGGCGAGGACAATGATCGCTGACCCTTTGTTAAAATTTGTCACGATTACTCGCGAGAAAAAGAAAAAGAAAACCAGAAGCCGAAAAATTAAAACAATAACAAGGGCAACGTTATCTAATAGAACGCAAAAATCAGCGCCAATGGCCAAATAGAACAGCCGAATAGAACGGCCGAAAGTTGCCAGTGACGGTCGCGGTTATTAAGTAACTAATAAACAAAAGTTGACAATTAAGATATCAAACACACCGGAATTAAGAGGCGAGAACAACGGAATAAACATCAGAAACCGATGACACAAAATTTCCGCTAAAAAGCCGTCCGTTATACGGCCACGTGGTCGCGGCCGAAAAACTGCCGTAACTTAATCGGAGAAGAAAACGTTAAACGGCGCTCAAAACTGCTCGTTTAAGCTTTAAAATGATATATAAAACACTCACCAACGTTGAGTTAATCCGAATATCTATATCCAACATAGTTGAAAACACTTTTTCACTCAAATATGCATAAAGTTTGTATAATTTCGCGGCCCCGTCTAACTTCTTAAAAACTCCTATGGGGCCGCGGCCCCCTTGTTAAGAAACACTGCTCTAGAGTGTTGCAGATGACATTATGTTGGAAATGAAATTGGTTTCCAATACAGATATCAACCCAACTTATGCCAGTAGAAGAAAAATAAGTGGGGAGAGTACTCGTATTCAAGTACTCGTACTCGTTTCTTTTTATATTATAGTCGCACAAATTAAATATATATTACTGTACATATGAATTTTAACAAGCTCTAAGATTATATAAAGAAAAGGCTTGTTAGAAGCTACTTTTGGTTACAAGCAAATTCAAAAACAAGTTAAAACTTTGGAGAATTAAAATATATTACACTATACACAGAAATTAGACATAGAATGTATTGATACTTCTCCAAGAAATTAAAACTTATTTATACAATTTTAATAAATACGTTTTAATTTTTTGAAAGATACAACAGAAGTGTGCTTTGTGTTTTTGGTAATAAACATTAAAATAACTAATACTAAACTGAAATATACTGTGTACAGGGTTAAATGTAGACATATTTTAATACGTATATAAGAATTTCAATTGCAATATATTTAAAAAAGAGTTTGGGACATAAATGTATATTTTTATTTTATAAAGATGCTAACAGGATGCTTAGAAATGCAGAATGCTAATAGTGAGAGACAGACAAACATTTGAATTATTGAAACACTTCATTCCATTATACTGATTTTTTTATAAGTTAATTTTATAATTTGTCCCAGATATTTTTGCAATATATCATTTTATATTTGTCTATTAATTACTTTTATATAAACTAATTAATATAAATAATGTTTCTACATACAGATAAGTAGAAAGATCTAATATGTACGCAACATTATTTCAAAAAAAGTTTTTGAATTTTAATTAAAAGATTAAAATAAACGGCCATTATTAAATATAAATTTACGAACTATGCTTTAACAACTTTAGAAAGTTCGTGTATCTTTGCATTAATAAAGTTTATTGTTTGAGATTTAAAAATAAAGTGTAGAGTTATTCATAATAATGTGACAATGGCAAAGCACCCCCCCTATGCTTCGGCACCACAGGACCAATGAGTCAACATCGCGTCAGCGAAGACTGCGATGACTAATTTGTCGGGACTGACACTACTATGTTTTCTGGGTAGACACAGGGACATTTATACCAGTGTTAGAAAAACACTGGTATAAATGAAAAAGGTTGCTTCATCAATAATGTAAATTTTTGTAGAATTATAAGTATCTAGAATTACATTTGACCAAGCAGCGTTTGAAGGAGAATAACTCTAAATGTAAGACACAAATTATGGATTCGTCACTCTGGAAATGCCCCGTGGGCTTCACAAATACTTCGGCACTACTCGCACAAAAGAATCTTACTTTCGTAGAAGGTTGCCTTGAAAATCTTGTTATTGTCTTTTATAGACTGTTGGGCATGTTACAGCAGTCCCAAATGTTAGCCAATGCATTGAAGTGCACTTTAAGAACTTACTTAAAAAAACCTTGTTCTTTTCTTTGCACTTTCTCATATTCTGCACATGACAGTCACTCATCATGTGCAGAATATCAGGAAATGAACAAGCATTACAACTTCAGTTGCATTCTCCCCAACTTCAAATAATGCTTTCAAATATACTTTACGAACAGTATAAATACAGCAAGTCCCAATATCTGCAAGTTCTTTTTGTCTAATTGCCGAGGCATCATTTGCTTTGTGCAATTTGAACGTTACTAAAATCGGAACACGCAAAAATAAATTCACAACTTTTCATAAATAAATTCCAGATTTTTGAATCTTCTCTCCTACACATCCTGCATACCCTGGAGTTGACCATTGCAATATTGTCGAGAAGAACTAATTTTGTTCCGGATTTTATTCCAAGTATCAATCAACTTTATAATCGTGAAGCCTTGGGACGGATTCACAGTAAAAAATGTGAAATTC
>NW_019384854.1:516275-521416 GCF_000671375.1 Centruroides sculpturatus
AAAGAGTTTGGGACATAAATGTATATTTTTATTTTATAAAGATGCTAACAGGATGCTTAGAAATGCAGAATGCTAATAGTGAGAGACAGACAAACATTTGAATTATTGAAACACTTCATTCCATTATACTGATTTTCTTATAAGTTAATTTTATAATTTGTCCCAGATATTTTTGCAATATATCATTTTATATTTGTCTATTAATTACTTTTATATAAACTAATTAATATAAATAATGTTTCTACATACAGATAAGTGGAAAAATTTAATATGTACGCAAGATTATTTCAGAAAAAGTTTTTGAATTTTAATTAAAAGATTAAAATAAACGGCCATTATTAAATATAAATTTACGAACTATGCTTTAACAACTTTAGAAAGTTCGTGTATCTTTGCATTAATAAAGTTTATTGTTTGAGATTTAAAAATAAAGTGTAGAGTTATTCATAATAATGTGACAATGGCAAAGCACCCCCCCTATGCTTCGGCACCACAGGACCAATGAGTCAACATCGCGTCAGCGAAGACTGCGATGACTAATTTGTTGGGACTGACACTACTATGTTTTCTGGGTAGACACAGAGACATTTATATCAGTGTTAGAAAAACACTAGTATAAATGAAAAAGGTTGCTTCATCAATAATGTAAATTTTTGTAGAATTATAAGTATATAGAATTACATTTGACCAAGCAGCGTTTGCAGGAGAATAACTCTAAATGTAAGACACAAATTATCGATTCGTCACTCTGGAAATGCCCCGTGGGCTTCATAAATACTTCGGCACTACTCGCACAAAAGAATCTTACTTTCGTAGAAGGTTGCCTTGAAAATCTTGTTATTGTCTTTTATAGACTGTTGGGCATGTTACAGCAGTCCCAAATGTTAGCCAATGCATTGAAGTGCACTTTAACAACTTATTTAGAAAAACTCCTTTTTTTCTTTGCACTTTCTCATATTCTGCACATGACAGTCACTCATCATGTGCAAAATATCAGGAAATGAACAAGCATTACAACTTCAGTTGCATTCTCCCCAACTTCAAATAATGCTTTCAAATATACTTTACGAACAGTATGAATACAGCAAGTCCCAATATTTGCAAGTTCTTTTTGTCTAATTGCCGAGGCATCATTTGCTTTGTGCAATTTGAACGTTACTAAAATCGGAACACGCAAAAATAAATTCACAACTTTTCATAAATAAATTCCAGATTTTTGAATCTTCTCTCCTACACATCCTGCATACCCTGGAGTTGACCATTGCAATATTGTCGAGAAGAACTAATTTTGTTCCGGATTTTATTCCAAGTATCAATCAACTTTATAATCGTGAAGCCTTGGGACGGATTCACAGTAAAAAATGTGAAATTCAAGGGGTTCGTCGTGTTTTGCATCTAGTCAACTTATCTGAAATCTTACATCTATCGTAACAAATCAGTAAAAAGCGATACAAAGACGACAGTCGCCTCTCATTTCGATTAAATGCCAGGGCGGTACAAAGTCGTCTTAATTAAAAGAGTATCTCCGCGGCCGGATNCTCAATAAATGAATAACAAAATATATTAAATATAATTTAATATTTAATATTCATTTTATATGATATAAAATGGACACAATACTAAGAAATCTTTCCTAAAAACTGGTGAATATAAACATCTGTATCTAAAATGAGATTTGAATTCAATTACATCAGAAATGAATATCAAATACCTGTATAGATAATTATAATAATTGAATAATCTGTTGGCATCAATTTAATCTTAAAAAATATTTGGATTTTGTAAATTTTATAAATTAGACTGATTTAGTCTAGCATATATTTCATTATTACTCATTGAAAAATAGGTAAGTTGATCACCACTGAATCAAATGGTTTTGCAATCCATATAGATATTTGAAATATATAATTTTTTTTCTAATAACTTTCTTTACTTAACATTCATATTGATAAATCATAATTTTTAAAGTTCTTTCATTTTTAAAATTAATATAGAAGCTGATAAGAAGGTTATCATTCAGCGTAATAATGGAGAATTTGGATTTAGAATACATGGAAGTAAACCTGTTGTTGTTTCTGCAATTGAGAAAGGTAATACACAAATTTAGATAAAATATGCTAAAATGAAAATTTATAATGATTGCAAATATTATAAAATTTTGTAATTGCTGTAATTTCCTGGCTATAGTCTGGATCAGTGTATAATCTACAGATTCAATTATTTGGTGACAAAAATACTTCATAAATAACAAAAAAATAACAATTAAATTTTAGATGTAATAGTATAATAAATCAGGGGTCTGCAACATTTGAGTAGTGTTGTTCCAAACCTAAATTATAGTCTTATTTCAGGTGCCAACATGATTCTACCAATTTTGTTATATATAGTATCAAAATTGGTCTGGTTATAATGGACATCAAAAATTAATAATTAAAATTTAATTTTTATTACATTTCTATTTAATCAGAGTGCCACTGAAAATTGTTCCATGCGCCATAGGTTGCTGACCCTTGTTATACAAGAGGGGACCCAAAAAAAAAAAAAAAAACAGAACTGAGAGTGCACTGCCATTTGTAGACGTAGCAGAGAGTTCTCCTATAACATGGGGTTAGTAGAGACCTTCACGAAACAGCTGTGAAAACGGCGTCAGTTTGTAGTTTTATATTTGAGCATAGTATTGTGTTTCTCTTACTGTTATTTTGTTCCGCCTGTGAAGTTCTGGGCGTCCTTCAACATCTCAAAACGATGAAAACGTTGAAAAAAATCCACCAAAAAACTGTTAAGTCATCTGTGAGAGGATGTGCAAAAGAAACATCTGGAACTTTGGCGAGCAGGTGACTGGTTCCTTCATCACAACAATGCCCTGCACACATGGCCTTATGAGTGATCCACTATTTGGCCTCTCGGGGATGGCCTGTCATTCCCCACCCTCCATATTCACCAGACCTAGCCCTGTGTGACTTTTTTCTGTTTCCGAGAATGAAGGAAAATCTAAAAGGGAAGCGTTTTGATGATGTGGAGGCGATAAAAACAGCTTCGCTAAGGTTACTGGACGATATCAAGGTTGAAGAGTTCCATAGATGCTTCAAACAGTGGAGAAAAAGACTTCACAAGTGCATGGAGTGCAGGGGAATGGAGTAAACCCCTGGGGCTCTGTTGAGATCTATCGCATCTTTAGCGTTGCAAAGCAGGTCGTAAATAGTGCTGGTCCTTCTGTACGCAATCTTTGTGTGATTATGGCAAGCAATCTCCCTGTATAGGAGATCCAAATGTTGGTTGAACTGGACGACTGCATGCTTATTCTTAACAGGCCGCTGTCCGGCATAATCGGGGGTTAGCACTGCTGCGTGGGAAAGACAGTTGGCGCAGGCACGGGCAAACCATGAATTCTGCCCTTACTGTAGCCATGCTCAACGGCAATTTTTTCTATGCAGTGGAACTCAGTCAGGGTGTCGCGTTCGTTAGTGTGATGCTTGAAGGCACGTCTGGTTAGGGCCCAGAAGGCCACGATTTTGTAAGCGAAGGGGTCAGACGAGTTAGCGGGGATGAAGATGGAACTTGGTCCAGTTTTCAGTAAACACTTGTTTCTATCTTGCCACCCTTGAGACATATGTCAACATCTAGGAAATATGCTATATATATTAACTATATATGAACTTCTGGTCTAGACTAGAAGTCATATGAATTCAATAAAAATGTTTCCCTTAATGGAGTTACATAGGTGACCAGCATGACTCTGTCATTATCATTAAAAGTATGATGTACAGGGGCAATACACTATGAATTTGAGATGGAGAACATATATTTTAAATGAAATAAATTAAAAATATGATTAAAAATTGCAGCCCAGCATTGTGACTATCTCACAATGAATAATTGCTCATAATTATAAAATTCTTGAAAGTATTGTTTTAGTTTTGTTTTGAGATAACACTACTTACTGATGAAATATATTTATTGAAATGTAAGTTACAGTAGGATATTTTAAATTTGTTATGCTAAATTTAGTTTAATTCCATAATTTTCTGAGTTTATTAATTGAAATTCATATGAAATGGAGCAATGCAGTTAATGGTTTGGTTTGTTTTGATGAACTAAGTCAATACAACATGTGGGTGATCTGCCAAGGAGGATGCCTCTGGAAGGACTTTCTATGAGAAACTGGCCCCCATTTAGATGTTAGACACATGAAGAAAACCCAGAAAACTCCACATGATCAGCCTGTTGGTCAGGCATGAATCCACAATCAACTACCAGTGTTTAGTGGTTTTATCCACTTAGCCATTGGTGGACCATGATGTGATTGAAGAAAATTGTGTGATCATGCCATCTGACCTGCATTCCATAACTATGCTTCATTGTTTCAGTGAAGCAGAAAACTTTTTAACATTTAATTTTACAAAGTAAATTAAGATATTTTTCTACTTTAAAGGATGCAAATATTACAATAGAGTTTCAAAATAAAGGAAAATCTTTAGTCATTATTTAATTTTTGAATAATAAACTATTTACAGAGGTATACAATCCATTAAAACTTTCTAAATAAGAATGAACACTGAGGTTAAAATTACTGTTGCAATAAAAATTTAAAAAATAATAATAATTGATCTAAGCAGTTTATTTTTAGTTCATTAAGTTTTGGATCAGTTTATTATCACATAAACTAATGGCAATTGGCTTACACATTTTAACCTTTGTATGTACTGTTATTTCAATTGAAGACAAATGGGAAATTTTAAATTCCCAATATCTTTATGGTGCATTTGCATCCAGTAGTTATACAACATGTTTTACTCAATTTGCATTATGGAATTTCATTTTTGCAATATTCTTTTCAAAAATTTTGTATATGTAATAAAAACAAGCAAAACATTTAAAATCCACTGTAAGTAATAGATATATATTATATGAATGGTGCAGTTTTCTTTATATTCTTTTAAAATGCCAATTTTTCAAAGAAAATATTTCCTCAAAATATTGATGAAACTTCATGGGTTAATTCCACAGAAATAACTGCCATTTTTTTGCCTGGATCTTTGTATTCTTTATTTACTTTAGTAAATAAGTAAATAAAGAATACGAAGATAAGCTCTTGTCTCTGATTAAATGCGGTCCAGGCAAAAAAAACGGCAGTTATTTCT